>NW_022442503.1:0-4425 GCF_009761245.1 Sapajus apella
TGTCTTTTGATACACTGGCTAGTTAAGAATATGTTGTTTAATTTTTCCTTTCTTTTCTTTCTTTTTTTTCTTTTCTTTTTATTGACACAGAGTCTCATTCTGTCACCCAGGCTGGAGGGCAGTGGTGCCATCTCTGCTCACTGCAACCTCCCTCTGACTCCCAGGTTCAAGTGACTTTCATGCTTTAGCCTCCCAAGTAGCTGTGATTACAGGTGCCTGCTACCATGCCCAGCTAATTTTTATATTTTTATTACAAACAGGGTTTCACCATGTTGGCCAGAATGGTCCTGAGCTCCCGACCTCAGGTGATCCACCCACCTTGGCTTCTCAGAGTGCTGGGATTATAGGTGTGAGTTACCACATCTAATCTAATTTTTCAAACAATGGAAGAATTTGTAATTTTTAAAAAAGTTCCCGTTAATTAATTTCATGTGACTAGATACGATGCTTTGTATACTTTCTCTTTTAAAGTTGATTAATTCTTCTCTTCTGGGCTAATATATTGTCCATCCTTGAGAATGTTCCATGTGCACTTGAGAAAAAGGTGTGTTGTTCTGCTGTTGGATGGAGTGTTCTGTGTATGTCTGCTAAGTCTGATTGGTTGATGGTGTTGTTCCGTTTATTTTCTTAGTGATCTGCAGTCTAGTTTTCTACTCATTGTTAAAAGTGGCATATTAGGGCTAGGTGTGTTGGCTCATGCCTGTAATCCTAGCACTTTGGGAGGCCAAGGTGGTCAGATCACCTGAGGTCAGGAGGTCAAGACCAGCCTGGCCAACAAGGCAAAACCCTATCTCTACTAAAAATAAAAAAATAGCCAGGCATGGTGGCAGTCGCCTGTAATCCAGCTACTTGGGAGGCTGAGGCAGGAGAATCACTTGAACCTGGGAGGCAGAGGTTGCAGTGAGCCAAGATCACACCATTATACTCCAGCCTGGGCGACAGTGAGACTCTGTCTCAAAAAAAGAGTCGGATATTAAAGTCTCCAACTGTTTTTGTAGAACTGTATATTTCTTCCTTAAATTTTGTCAGTTTACTTGATGTATTTTAGGGCTGAAAAGTTTATGACATATATGTTTATGATTATGTCTCCTTGGTGAATTGGCTCTTCTAATATAATAAATATCCTTCTTTTGCAATTTTTTTTGACATAAAGTTTATTTTGTCTGATAGTAGTATAACAACCCAAGCTCTCTTTTGGAATATATTTTCCATTTTTTAACTTTCAACCTATTTGTGTCTTTAAATAAAATGAGTCTCTTGTAGACGGTGTATATTTGGATCATGTTTTATTATTCATTTATCCAATTCCTGCCTTTGGATTAGCGAGTTTATTCCACTTACATTTAATTATTGACAAGAAAGGACTTCTGCCATTTTGCTATTTGTCTTTTGTGTGGATTGTTATTTTCTGACCCTCAGTTCCTTTATAAGTCCCTTCTTTTATGATTTTTTTTTGTAGTGACACATTTTGTTCTGCTCTGATTTCCTTCTGTTTATAGATATTTTCTTCATAGTTACTATGAATATTACATGCAACATCCAAAGGTTGTAACGATCTAATTTGAATGAACACTTACTTCAGTTGCATATAAAAACTCAGCCAGAGCAACATGGTGAAACACCATTTCTACTAAAAATACAAAAATTAGCTGGGTGTGGTGGCGTGCGCCTGTAATCTCAGCTACTTAGGAGGCTGAGTCAGAAGAATCACTTGAACCTGGGAGGCAGAGGTTGCAGTGAGCCAAGATCTCACCACTACACTCCAACCTGGCAACACAGCAAGCCTCCATCAAAAAAAAAAAGTGTATAGTTCAGTCTTCCATATATTGATATAATCTTGTGCCTGTCAACTCAGTCCGCAAAGGCACTTATCTTGATCTAGCATCACAAGTGGAAAACATTATTACTTGCCATAAATAGATGGCAATTGTAATCATAACTACAGGTTTAAAAACAATT
This sequence comes from Sapajus apella, assembly GCF_009761245.1. Classification (NCBI taxonomy): domain Eukaryota; kingdom Metazoa; phylum Chordata; class Mammalia; order Primates; family Cebidae; genus Sapajus; species Sapajus apella. Next base: position 1,960 of record NW_022442503.1, read on the forward strand.
TCTCAAATACTACCTAAATCCTATTCCCATTGAAAGCTTTGGTTCTGAAGTGTGTCTTCTTCATGGGACTTCCAGAGAGTTCAAAGCATGTCAGCACTAAACTAAGAATCAACCTGATAGACTCAGAACAATCGGAAGTGAATCCAAACAGGGATGTGATTCAATGTTTTTAAAATGATTTTTCAGATAGCTCTTAAAACCATTTCGTGTTCCACAAGAGATATTGCTTAGGGGACAAGTGAATAGGTTGTGAAGCAAGAATCAAATTTAAATACCAACCGTAAGTGACTTTGAGCAAGTGGATACGCGTCTCTGAGCATAAGGGTTTTTTTTGTTTTGTTTTTTGTATTTTTACTTAAAATGAACTTAAAAAAGTGCCATGTATGGTCTTCAACAAAACCATGTATGCAGATGTGTGTAAAAACTTTACTCAAAATAGCCAAAACCTGGAGGCAACCCAGATGCCTTGTAATAGGTAAATAGTTGAACAAAAACTGAGCTACACCCACAACATGGAATACTGTTCCGCAATAAAAAGGATCGGGGCCGGGCATGGTGGCTCACGCCTGTAATCCCAGCACGTTAGGAGGCCGAGACAGGTGGATCATGAGGTCAGGAGGTCAAGACCAGCCTGGCCGAAATGGTGAAACCTCATCTCTACTAAAAATAGAAAAATTAGTCAGGCATGATGGCAGGTGCCTGTAATTCCAGCTACTCAGGAGGCCGAGGCAGAGAATTACTTGAACCCAAGAGGTGGAGGTTGTAGGGAGCCAAGATCACGCAACTGCACTCCAGCCTGGGTGACAGAGGGAGACTCAGTTTCATAAATAAATAAATGGGATCAAACCATTGATGCACACAACTTGGTTAAGTCTCTAGTGTATTATGCTGAAAAAATGCAACAATCTCAAACAGTTGTACACTATGCAATTTATATAACATGCTTGAAACAACAAAATTATGAAAATAGAGAACAGATTAGTTGTTAGCAAGGGGCTAGGGATGGGGAGAGGAGAGGAAAAGGGATGAAGGAGGTGGATGTTGATATAAAAGAGCAATGTGAGAGATCTTCCAATGTGGTGGTGAATGCACGACCCTGCATATGTGATCAAACTGCATAAAATCAATACATACATAAGTACGAGTGAAATGGGAGATCTGATGACTGGTGGATTGTTTTAATGTCAGAATGCTGGCCGAGATACTAAACTACAGTTTGCAAGATGTTGCCACTATGGAAAACTAGTAAAAAGTATAGAGGCATCAGTCTGTATTATTTTTTATAACTGCATGCAAGTCCACAATTATCTTAAACTGAAAAGTTAACTTAAAAAAAACACCAGCCTCATAGGCTTTATGTGAGGATCAAATGAGATAGTATGTAGGGAAGAAAAGTCACTCATCTAATGTTTATTGATGCCTCTCATCTGTCCAGACAGTGTGAATGCTGAGCGTATAGCAGGGAGCAAGGTTCACACTATAGTAGAAAGTTTATTATGGTAGAGTGTCACACAAAAGCAAATTGATACTTTTTAAATTTGTAATTGAAATTGGTTTAACCACAACCACTCAGAACAGTACCATGCACCTGTCCCTTCATGTAATGAAAATATACTCAGAGAGATGGCAAGATATGCCCAGGTACCAGGTAGAACCAGAGGCAGAAATCAAACCCAGAATGGAGCCCAGGTTGTGCCTCATCACCTCTAAATTCAGTGCCTTCAACAAAGGAGCTCTCATCTCTTTGCAGGGTAACACAGAGAAGACAGCCGAAGTAGAATGTGGGCACATCTACTACACCAGGGACAGAGCAACTGTGGGTGAAGAGGGGGACGTCTGGTTCCTGGGGAGGAGTCATGACACTCTCAATGACTCTGGGTAGGTGTGGCTGCTGCCAGGCTGACTGTCACCCTCACATGCCTCATGAGATCTTCCTTACCCAGACAGTCTTCCATGTATTGGTGACAGAAACCTCAGCTCAATGTGAATAGAGCCATGTCTATGGTGCCCTTATCCCAGGTTTTGGTGTACCTCCCTAACCCCTGCATATAGAAGAATCAAAATAAAATTGAAGAGGATCTGGAAGACAGGATAAGACACTGCAGTTTAAAGAAGTGTGGGAAATGAGATTAAGAAGGGAGACTCTCTCTTGGTCCCCATAGGTCCAGGGAGCTTATTTCATGTTTGTGCTCCTCTAATGCAACACAAGATGTCACAGAACAAACGCAGTAATAATAATCGCTAAACGTTAGTGATTGTTTATGATTTATTATAATGAATCTTATAAATCTATGAATATAATGAATCTATTGAGATAGATTATTATAAATATATTATTTATTACAATTCTGTAGCTAACCTGGAGTACTTAACTATGTGAAAACTCTGTTCTTAGTGCTTTATATGACTCACCTCTCAATGCTGGAAGGGAGATGTGATTATTATCCCTATTTTACTGATGAGGAA
>NW_022442504.1:0-4424 GCF_009761245.1 Sapajus apella
CTTTGTTATTTCTCTTTATTTGTATGTATTTATTTTTTTGAGACAGAGTCTCTATCCACCGTGACCTCCCATAGTGCTGGGATTACAGGCATGAGCCACCTCGCCCGGCCTCCCTGCCTTCTTAAGTCTGAGTCATATTCTGCTGTGCAGATGGATCACACTGTGTTTATCTTTTCATCTGACGGTGGACCCGTCAGTTGATTTTGCCTTTTGGCTGTTGTGAGTCACGCCGCTGTGAGCACACGTGTGTTAATAGCTCCCAGAGTTCCTGCTTTCTATTCTTTTGGGATGGATGGCAGTGGCTTTGGTAGAGCAAATGGCAATGCTGTGTGTAAGTGTTTTGAGGGACCACCATTTGTAAAGCGTTTTGTCGTCGTCGTCGTCGTCGTCGTCGTCGTCGTCGTCGTCGTTGTAGTTGTTGTTGTTGAGATGGAGTCTCACTGTGTCACCCAGGCTGGAGTGCAGTGGCATGATCTCACCTCACTGCAACCTCCTCCTCCCACGTTCAAGCCATTCTCATGTCTCGGCCTCCTGAGTAGCTGAGATTACAGGCACTGGACACCACACCTGGCTCATTTTTGTATTTTTAGTAGAGACAGGGTTTCACCATGTTGGACAAGCTGGTCTCGAACTCCCGGCCTCAGGTGATCCACCCACTTCGGCCTCCCAGAGTGCTGGGATTACAGGTGTGAGCCACGTCACCTGGCTCTTGTAAAGTGTTTTAATGATCCTGTTTTACTGTTCTTCAGCTGGGGTTGTGATCTCAGCCCTGCTTCTCTCTGCTCCTGTTAAGGGACTTCCCGTAGGCAGCCAAGTCCCCGCCTCTGGCCAGGAGACAGCATGCCTGGAAGTGAAGTTGGGTCGGTCCTGCCTCAGTGCTGCTTCTGTTTTAGGTAAATATCCTGTGGGGTCAGGAGAGAAAATCCCAAGTGCACCTGTGGAACACCATGGGCATCCCACAACTCAGGACTGTGGGAGAGATGGGGTGTTGGAGGAAAGGTAAACCTGGAAGCCAGTTAGCCCCACTCTGTCCCTTGACCCGGCTTTTTTTTTTTTTTGAGATGGAGTCTTGCTCTGTCACCCAGGCCTGGAGTGCAGTGATGCAATCTTGGCTCACTGCAACCTCCACCTCCCAGGTTCAAGAGATTCTCCTGCTTCATCCGCCTGAGTAGCTGGGACCACAGTTGAGTGCTACCACACCTGGCTAATTTTTGTATTTTTAGTAGAGCTGGGGTTTCACCATGTTGGCCAGGCTGGTCTCCAACTCCTGACCCTAGGCCATCCACCCACCTTGGCCTCCCAAAGTGCTGGGATTCAAGGTGTGAGCCACTGCGCTCAGCCAAGCCCTGCTCCGTTCTAATCCCACTGCCTGTGAAAGGCTTCTGGAATCTCACAGAAAAAATGGCCCCAGTATGACGGCTCCCGCTCACTTGCTCCCAGAGTTCTGGGGACACACAGTGAGGAGTGATTGTTTTTCTCACTCATCTGGATGTGATGAGCCTGGTCAAAGAAGTTTGCTGTTGCTGACTTGCAGCTGGTCAGGCCCCTGCGCTGTGGAAATTGCCCCCACTAAATCCTTATGCCTCAGTTTGCTCAGCTAACTCAGATCTCCTGTGCTGCCTCAGGCTGGGTTAGGCTCCTCCCCGTCATGCCATGCGGGAATCTCCCATGTGATACTTACTCACTTGATTGATTGATTGATTGATTGATTGATTGAGATGCGATCTTACTCTATCACCCAGGCTGGAGTGCAGTGGCACAATCTCAGCTCACTGCAACCTCTGCCTCCCGGGTTCAAGTGATTCTCCTACCTCAGCCTATTTCGTAGCTGGGATTACAGGCACATGCCACCACGGCCTGCTAATTTTTATTTTTAGTAGAGACGGGGTTTCTTCATGTTGGTCAGGCGGGTACCAAATTCTTGACCTTGTGGTCCACCTGTCTCAGCCTCCCAAAGCGCTGGGATTACAGGCTCACACGCACCTGACCCGTGTGACACTTTAATGAAGTAAGGTGTGTAGGTGAAGCTGCCTGATCATCTTCCCACAACGGGGCAGGGCTAGGGGCTGTGTTGTCTGGAAATTCCTCAGCTCTTTATGCTGGTAAGGGAAGAAGGAAGAGGGAGCCCTCGGGGGACATGTGGCGAGGTTTGGTGGGAACATAGCCCACCAGATTGTACTTGGAGTTCCCATGTAACTTGTAACCGCTCTCATAGAAGGTGGCCTAGAACCTCAGGGAGTGGGGGTTGCTCATTATCACCTAGGGGTTGGGGGAAGAGAAGCTGAGGCTGCACAGAGCCAGCAGGCAGGGCAGGGGAACCAGGGCCGGGTGCGGTGGCTCACGCCTGTAATTCCAGCAGTTTGGGAGGCTGAGGCAGGTGGACCATTGAGGTCAGGAGTTTGAGACCAGCTGGCCAACTTGGTGAAACCCCGTCTCTACTAAAAATACAAAATTAGCCAGGCCTGCTAGTGCATGCCTGTAATCCCGGCTACTCAGGAGGGTGATGCAGGAGAATCGCTTGAATATGGGACACTGAGGTTGCGGTGAGCCGAGGTCATGCCATTGCACTCCAGACTGGGCAACAAGAGCGAAACTCCGTCTCAAAGAAGGAAAGAAAAATGAAAACGAACTTGCTCTGCCAATGTGGCTGCAGGTGCAACCCCTGATGTGTCCCCCCTGCCTTGCTCCTGCTCCAACATCACCCATAACCCCCAGCTGTGGATTTGAAGTCCTGCTGTTCAGACAGCATGGATTTGCAGAGCTGCCAGCCTGGTGTCTGTCCTGCAGCAGGAGACACAGAGGAGGGAGCCCTGGGTTTGAACCAAAGGCAGCCTGTGGTGTCCCCCTGCAGGCCCTGGTCCACTTGTGTTTTGTGACACTCCCCCATGTCCTCACACAAGCCACTCCCATTTTCAGCATGATTACAGATGCTCCTTGACTCAGGACGGGGTCATGTCCCCATAAATCTATCATAAATTGTTAATAGCAGCCAAGTGCAGCAGCTCACATCTGTAATCCCAGCAGTTTGGGACGTCAATGTGGGAAGATTGCTTGATCCCAGGAGTTCAAGTTCAAGACCAGCCTGGGCAACACAGAGAGATCCTGTTTCTGGGGAAAAAAAAAAAAAAAAAAGGAAAAATATACTAAGCTGAAAATGCATTTGTTAGTTTTTTGAGACAGAGTCTCACACTGTCATCCAGGGTGGAGTGCAGTGGTGCAATCTTGGCTCACTGCAACCTCTGCCTATCAGGTTCCAGTGATTCTCCTGCCTCAGCCTCCCGAGTGGCTGACATTACAGGCGTGAGCACTGGGTAAATTTTGTATTTTTAGTAGAGATTGGGTTTCACCATGTTGGCTGGGCTGGTCGCAAACTTCTGACCTCAGGTAGGCTGCCTATATCAGCCTCCTAAAGTGCTGGGATTACAGGCGTGAGCCACCGTACCTGTCCTATTTATTTTTATTTTTATTTTTGGAGGTGCAGTCTGGTTCTGTTGCCCGGGCTGCAGTGCAGTGATCCCCTCTTGGCTCACTGCCTGCAACCTCTGCCTCCCGGGTTCAACTGATTCTCCTGCCTCAGCCTACCAGGTAGCTGGGACTACAAGTACCCTACCACACCTAGCTAATTGTTGTGCTTTTAGTAGAGACAGGGTTTCACCATGTTGCCCAGGCTGGTCTTGAGCTCCTGAGCTTAGGCAATCTGCCCACCTCAGCCTCCCAAATGCAGGGATTACATGTGTGAGCCACCATACCCGGCCCGCAAATGCATGTAATACACCTACCCTGCCACGCATTGGATGTTAGCCCCGCCGAATTTCGGTTGAGAACAAACCAAGAAGTACTAAAAGGAGAACAAAACCCACTCACCCTTCCCCACCTTGGATCGTGACTTTGACATTTCAGAGGTCCAGCCTCCGTGAATGTTTGTAGAAATAGATAATAAACTGGGATAAATGTACCACCTTTAAGCGTACAATTCAAAGGCGTTTGGTAGATTCACAATATTGTGCAACCAGCGCCACCAGCTGTTTCTAAACTTTCTCATCATCCCAAACAGAAATGCTGTCCTCATGAAGCAAGAGCTTACCTACTTTTAAATTTCTATTTACTTATTTATTTATTATGAGACCGAGTCTTTCTCTGTCTCCCAGGCTAGAGTACAATGGCGCAATCTCGGCTCACTGTTACTTTCACCTCCCAGGTTCTAAGCAATTATCCTGCCTCAGCTTCCGGAGTTGGGATTACAGGTGCATGCCACCACACCCAGCTAATTTTTTGTATTTTTAGTAGAGACGGGGTTTCACCGTGTTGGTCATGCTGGTCTTGAACTCCTGACCTCATCGTGATCCACCTGCCTCAGCCTCCCAAAATGCTGGGATAACAGGCATAAGCCACCATGCCTGGCCTAAATTTTTTATTTTTTAAGA
>NW_022442505.1:0-255 GCF_009761245.1 Sapajus apella
TGCCCAGGCTGGAGTGCAATGGCGCGATCTCGGCTCACCGCAACCTCCGCCTCCTGGGTTCAAGCAATTCTCCGGCCTCAGCCTCCCAAGTAGCTGGGACTACAGGCATGCACCATCATGCCCAGCTAATTTTTGTATTTTTAGTAGAGACGCGGTTTCACCTTGTTTACCAGGATGGTCTCGATCTCTTGACCTCGTGATCCACCCGCCTCGGCCTCCCAAAGTGCTGGGATTACAGGCTTGAGCCACCGTGCC
>NW_022442505.1:355-4424 GCF_009761245.1 Sapajus apella
AACTCCTGACCTCAGGTGATCCACCTACCTCAGCCTCCCAAAGTGCTTGTATTATAGGCCTGAGCCACCGTGCCCAGTCTCATGATGAGTTTTTGTTTGAGAGCCCTGTTTTTAATTCATTGTATGTACCTAGGAGTGGAACCGCAGGGGCACATGGGTATTCTGTTTGACATCTTGACGGACTGCCAAACTCGTTTCCATAGCGGCTGCACCATTTTATATTCCCTGCAGTAATGTATGAGCACTCACATATTTTTCTGTCCTCTCAGCTGGGTTTTTTTTTTTTTTTTTGAGACGGAGTTTCGCTCTTGTTACCCAGGCTGGAGTGCAATGGCGCGATCTCGGCTCACCGCAACCTCCGCCTCCTGGGTTCAGGCAATTCTCCTGCCTCAGCCTCCTGAGTCGCTGGGATTACAGGCACGCGCCACCATGCCCAGCTAATTTTTTGTATTTTTAGTAGAGACGGGGTTTCACCGTGTTGACCAGGATGGTCTCAATCTCTTGACCTCGTGATCCACCCACCTCGGCCTCCCAAAGTGCTGGGATTACAGGCTTGAGCCACCGCGCCCGGCCTCAGCTGGGGTTTTATGCGATGCAGATTCTTTTCCTTTTTCTTTTTTTGAGATGGAGTTTTGCTCTTAGTGCCCAGGCTGGAGTGCCATGGTGTGATCTCAGCTCATTGCAACCTTTGCCTCCCAGGTTCAAGTGATTCTCCTGCCTCAGCCTCCTGAGTTGCTGGGATTACAGACGCCTGACACCACACCTGGCTAATTTAGTATTTTTAGTAGAGATGGCATTTCACCATATTGGCCAGGCTAGTCTTGAACTCCTGACCTCAGGTGATCCACCTGCCTTGACCTCCCAAAGTGCTGGGATTGCAGGCATGAGCTACTGTGTCGGGCTGAGATGCTGAGTCTTGATGCTGCTGCTGCTGTCATCGTCATGGTCATGTTTTCCATGCAGGGACATTCAGGAGACCCAAATGAAGTATCTCTCCGAGTGGGACCAATGGAAGCGGTATAGCAGCAAGTCTTGGAAGAGGTTCCTAGAGAAGGCGCGAGAGATGACAACCCACCTGGAGCTGTGGCGGGAGGACATTCGAAGCATTGAAGGTATTGCACCCCAGCATCTGTGCCCAGTCTCGTCTGCAGGAGTCTCTGTGTCTGGGGGGCAAGTTCAGCTTCGTTTCCACTAGGGCCTAAGTGAAATTGAGCATTTCCTTCCATGATGAATGTGAGCAACAAACCACAGCTAGGTTTAGTAGAACCTGTGTCTTTGTAACCAGGAAAAAATTGTGATATTTTCCTGTCCCTTCTGGTTGTTGTATTTATTAAGTCCCATGACTGCTTGGAAATTTCGGTCGTTATTAGACCTGCCACTAGATCTTGTTATTTTATTTTATTTTATTTTTTGAGACAGAGTCTCGCTCTTCCGCCAGGTGCCAGGCTGGAGTGCAGTGGTGCAATCTCGGCTCACTGCAACCTCCACAACCCGGCTTCAAGCAATTCTCCTGCCTCAGCCTCCTGAGTAGCTGGGACTACAGGCATGCACTACCACGCCCAGATAATTTTTGTATTTTAGTAGAGCCAGGGTTTCACTATGTTGGCCAGGACGATCTCGATCTCTTGACCTTGTTATCTGCCTCCTTGGCCTTCCAAAGTGCTGGGATTACAGGCGTGAGCCACCACGCCCAGCCAGATCTTATTATTTACTGTGCTAGTAAAGACCAGGCACAGTGGCTTACTCCTGTAATCCCAGCACTTTGGGAGGCTGAATTGGGTGGATCACAAGGTCAGGAGTTTGAGACCAGCCTGGCAAACATGGTGAAATTCCATCTCTACTAAAAATACAAAAATTAGCTGGGCATGGTAGTGCATGCCTGTAATCCTGGCTGTTTGGGAGACTGAGGCATGAGAATCACTTGAACCTGGGAGGAGGACATTGCAGTGAGCCGAGGAGCCAAGACTGCACTACTACACTCCAGCTTGGGTGAGAGAGCGAGCCTCTGTCTCAAAAAAAAGTGCCAGTAAAGATGTTCGCAGATGTTCACATATGTCTTTCTATCACACATACGTTTTTTAATAATACGGTAACTGGACCAGGTGCCGTGGCTGCTACCTATAATCCCAGCACTTTGGGAGGCTAAGGTGGGTGGATCACCTGAAGTCGGGAGTTCAAGAGCAGCCTGACCAACATGGAGAAACCCTGTCTCTATTAAAAAGACAAAATTAGCCGGGTGTGGTGGTGCATGCCTGTAATCTCAGCTACTTGGGAGGCTGAGGCAGGAAAATCACTTGAACCCCAGGGGTAGAGGCTGCAGTGAGCAGAGATCACGCCATTGCTCTCCAAAAAAAAGAAAAGATAACTGTATGTCTGTTTTTATTTTATGCATTTAAATTAAATATATAAAATAGTATTATTTTAAAATATCATTTAATTGTAATATTTTAATATTATTAAAATACTGTTTTATGCTTTTGAAATATTATGCAGAAGTATATTATTTTTAAAATGTTATGCTTTTAATTTCAATGCATAAAATAAAAACAGCCATACAATTACCATATTATTAAAAGCATTATCCCAGCCAGGCAGCGGTTCATGCCTGTAATTTCAGCATTTTGGGTGACTGAGGAAGGAAGATCATTTGAGCCCAGGAGTTTGAGACCAGCCTGGGTAACAAAGACCTTGCCTCTACAAAAAAAGTTTTAAAAACTAGCTGGATGTGGTGGTATAGACCCATAGTCGCAGCTTCTGGGGAAGCTTAGGCAGGAGGAACGCCTGAGCCCAGAAGTTTGAGGCTACAGTAAGCTGTGATTGTGCCACTGCACTCCAACCTGGGCAACAGAGAAGACCCTGTCTCAAAACAAAACAAAAAAATGAATAAACAAACAAAAAGCCTTATTATCCTGAGATGAGGCTCATCACCTTTATTTTATTTTATTTATTTATTTTTGAGATGGAATCTTGCTCTGTAGCCCAGGCTGGAGTGCATTGGCACAATCCCAGCTCACCGCAACCTCTGCCTCCTGGGTCCCAGTTCAAGCAAGCAACTCTCCTATATCAGCCTCCCAAGTAGCTGGGATTACAGGCACGAGCCACCACGCCCAGCTAATTTTTGTATTTTTTAGTAGAGACGAGGTTTCACCATGTTGGCCAGTCTGGTCTTGAACTCCTGACCTCATGATCTCCTGCCTCGGCCTCCCAAAGTGCTGGGATTACAGACATGGAGGCTTATCACTTTTACCAAACTACAAACAGTTCTCATGGCCCTGAAAATACTGTGAACCCCTACTTTCCTATAATGGTAAGAATTTGGGATTATGGATTGTTATTAGTTGGCTGGACTGCCATAACAATATACCGCAGACTAGATGGCTTAAAAAACAGCTACTGCTGGGCGCAGTGGCTCACGCCTGTAATCCCAGCACTTTGGGAGGCCAAGGCGGGTGGATCACGAGGTCAAGAGATCGAGACCATCCTGGTCAACATGGTGAAACCCCGTCTCTACTAAAACTACAAAAAATTAGCTGGGCATGGTGGCGCGTGCCTGTAATCCCAGCGACTCAGGAGGCTGAGGCAGGAGAATTGCCTGAACCCAGGAGGCGGAGGTTGCGGTGAGCCGAGATCGCGCCATTGCACTCCAGCCTGGGCTACAAGAGCGAAACTCCGACTCAAAAAAAAAAAAAAAAAAAAAACCAGCTACTATTTTTCTCATGGTTTTGGAGGCTTGAGCAAGCCTTCTTGCTGTGTGTTCACATAACGTGTGCTTTGAGTGTGCTCTGAGAAAGACTGCAAACTCTCTGGTGTCTCTTTTTATAATGACACTAATCCGATCATGGGGCTCCACTCTCAAGACCTCATTAAAACCTAATCACAAGCCTGTAATCCCAGCACTTTGGGAGGCCGAGGCGGGTGGATCACGAGGTCAAGAGATCGAGACCATCCTGGTCAACATGGTGAAACCCCGTCTCTACTAAAAATACAAAAAATCAGCTAGACATGGTGGCGCGTGCCTGTAATCCCAGCTACTCAGGAGGCTGAGGCAGGAGAATTGCCTGAACCCAGG
>NW_022442506.1:0-4423 GCF_009761245.1 Sapajus apella
TCTACTTATTCTGAAATATAGTAAAACGTTTTACTACATTTTCCAATTAATAAATTACCCTGTCCACATTGCCTTAGGACATCACATGAGACTGAGTGTGTTAGAAAAATCATGATTAAAAAGTTTAAGAAATGAGTCCAGGAGCAGTGGCTCACACCTGTGTAATCCCAGCACTTCGGGTGGCCAAGGTGGGTGGATCATCTGAGCTCAGCAGTTTAAGCATGGTGAAACCCTGTCTCTACTAAAACTACGAAATAAAAATTAGCTGGGTGTGGTGGTGCATATCTGTAATCTCGGCTACTCAGGAGGCTGAGGCATGAGAATCGCTTGAACCCACGAGGCAGAGGTTGCATTGAGCTTGCACCCAGGAGGCAGAGGTTGCAGAGCTACAGCAGTGCACAACAGCCTGGGCGACAGAGTGAGACTCCATCACACACACACACACACACACACACACACACACACACACACACAGAGAGAGAGAGAGAGAGAGAGAGAGAGAGAGAATTTAAGCATTAAAAAATAGATCCTCAAATGGAGCAGACCATTCTTTAAATAAGATGGTTAATCACCTGTTAAGAGAAACATTAGAAAATAAACGGAATGAGTGACATTTGGATATTGGCAGAAATTAGGAGAAACTTACCTTCTTTGGAGAAAACATATCTTTGAGTCCCATGGAGCAAACTGTAAAACTCTGCATGCACAGAAGACATCATCCTGCCATCTCCTGCTTTCCATGCTGGCATGTTTGTGCTGAGGGCTTGTTTGCATTTTTCCTCTCCATGCAGGTATCATCACTGTTGAAAGATGGATGGGCTCATTAGCAAGAAAAAAGAATCTCCTAAACTCTGGTATGGCCGAGGCAATGGGGCACAATGTACCAAATGGATTTATAATAATGAATAAGCCGCCCACCCTCATCTGCACTCCCCCCACCCTGGTGCTTCTGGGGAGGGGTGCTCATGTTTCTTGTTAATATACATCATGCCCTTCATCCAGGTCAGAAAAGGAAGATGGGGATGCTGAGAGGAGCCCGCTCCTTTTGTTTAGTTTTCAACTCAAACGTGCAAGGACACTGGGATGCAGCATCCACTTCCATGTCGAATCTTCCTTCACTAGTCTGCTGAACAGACCTGAACACTAGACCTGAGAACAGGTCTCCCATGCCTTTGGCAGGCTTGATTTTGCCCTGCCTTCCCGTGCAGCTTTACTACAAAGCTATTAATATCTAAATGAAGCACCCAGGTGAGGTGTTGATTGTCCAGATTCTAGTAGCTGATCTCCTGTCTGGGATTTTTTGAACTTGTCAATCATTGAAATGAGTTCATGTGGGACCTCTGAGAGGTCACAGGCCTGACACCAACTCTCTGCTCTGACACAGGTTTGTTTGTGACTGAGAAGGAGCTGCTCAGGTCTCTGGACTCCTGTATAAGGACTGATTGCAGAACAGTCCTCATAGAATTGTTGGAAGGATTCAACAGAAGATGCATGCAAACCACCTGGCTGAATGCCCAGAGCTCTGCAGACACTCAGGAATGAGTAACCACATAGTTTTCTGCACCTTTAGACCAGATATTCTAAGAAGCTTCCTGCTATAGCTTGATGAGATCATGATTGTGTTTCTCATTCCCAGGCTTAGAGGAAATAAAAGAAATGTCCCAGGAGCAAAAACAAAGCACACACATGCAAGCTCTCATGAAGCACTGGTGTCCCAGCTGAAAAGTCAGTGCTATACCTGTGGGACCTATGGCCTGTTTCTGAGCTCTGTTCTGTCCCTTTGATCTGAGTGTCTGTCTGAGGCCAATACCACAGTGCCAAATGTGACTCCTCCTTTACAGGAGGTCTTGAAATCAGACATAGTAAACTTTCCAATTTCGTTCAGCCTGTTGGCTATTTTCTATGAATTTTAGAAGCAGCTGAAAATTAATGTTAATTACTACAGAAAACCTACTGAGATTTGATTGGGATTGCTTAGAATAGATTAATTTAAGGAGAAAGACACCATGCAAATATAGTCATCTGATCCATGAATACAAAAGGCTGCGGCTATTTCTGATGCTGACACCAGTCCTGGGTTAGCCACCCCTTGACACGGAGTGTGTGTCAGGAAAGACTTTCCTTCAGGAAAGATTCCTGAAGGAAGCCTCACTCCTGTGACGGATAAGCTCAGCTTTCCACAGCTGGGCCGAGGGGCCCGCAGTTGACCCCCACACCCCAGTGCCACATTCTGAGGGAAGGTCCATGGTCCCTGCAGCCCCACTCCCCTGCCCTGATGGTGAAGGAGGCTCAGGGTGAAGCACCAGCGTGTTGACTGTGGAGGTCCCCTACCCCACTCCTGGTGGCTCTGAGGGGCCCTAGCTTCTAGGAGGAACAAGGTTGTCAGATGAGGGAGACCTTGATGAGGGTGTCTGATGAGCACATTCATTCAGCCAGGCTGCCCTCTCCTTTCCAGCCCTTCATTTCGGATTCCCCAGAATTGCACACTCATCAGTCCTTGCCTTGTGAAGGACGCCCCTGATTGTTAGAGCGTGATCAGCAAATGCTTTCTGGGATGTGCAGGCTGAGAAAAGACGTGGGCAGCTCCGAACCTGCGTGCCCACCCCAGTTCTGCTAACAGAAGCTCTTTGTCTTAAAGTCCCGTAGAATGGCATTAAATTACTATATATGCAAACAACTTTAAAGAAACACTTCCCAGAAAAATCAGATCTTCTTACATTAAGCAATGATTCATATAAGATGTGTGTGCCTTTTAGAAACAGTTTTCCTTCCTTGATGAATGTTGGCCTTCAAAATTAATGATGAGTAAGGAAATTTGCATAAAATCCCTCTCTCCGTCAGGAGGCAAGCTGAGTGTTTCAGTGACATTTATGGGAAAGGAAAGCCAAGGAATCAGGTGGAATTTGATCAGAGGAGGCACTGGGGTTGGGAGGGCATTGCCGACCAAAATCCCCCAAGTCAGAGTGAATTTGGGAAAGGTGATGAATAATGTGAATTTGTGTGAGAAGGTTGGGTTTCTCAGATGTCGGTATTGGGGAGGGAGGGGACCTCTTTTAGGGGAGCTTTAAGGAAGTCTGATTACACAGTCTCCTGAGAAGCTCCACGGGAGGAGCAAAACCAATTATGCTGTGATAGATTGCCTTCACTCAAAGCAATAAAAGCTCCATTGTGTCTAATTTGGCAAGGGAAACTGTGAGTGTAGAGGGTATGTTTCTAAATGTGAAGTATGTCCATTCAAGCACTGCTCTATTCACTGTGTTCTCTTCTCTGACATGAAGCTGCACTTAGCTCACAGGTAACAGCCATACTTGCTCCATCCCTAGGTAACAGTCCTTACCTGCTGCACCCCTAGGTGACAGCCACCCCTTCTCCATCCCTAGGTGACAGCCACACCTGCTTCATCCCTCGATAACAGCCACACCTGCTCCATCCCTAGGTGACAACTACCCCTGCTCCATCCCTAGGTAACACCAACCCTGCTCCATCCCTAGGTAACAGCCACTCGTGCTCCATCCCTAGGTAACAGCCACTACCTGCTCCATACCTAGGTAACAGCTGTACCTTCCCCATCCCTAGGTAACAGCCACCCCTCCTCCATCCCTAGGTAGCAGCCACTACCTGCACCATTCCTATGTAACAGCCACCCCTGCCCCATCCCTAGGTAACAGCACCTACCTGCTCTATCCCTGGGTAACAGCTGCACCTGCTCCATCCTAAGGTAACAGCCACACCTGCTTCATCCCTAGGTGACAGCCGCACCTGCTCCATCCCTAGGTGACAGCCACACCTGCTCCATCCTGGTTTTCTTTCTCCATGGCTCCTTATTTGATTTTCTCTTCTTTTTCTCCTTTTCTATTTCTGTTGCTCTGTTGCCTATTGAGATGTTTGAACTTCCACTGGAGCTGCATTTTGGGGCCTTCTTTGCTTTCCTTTCAAGCGGCTTTGTGTTCCAAATACCAGATTTCAGTTCTCTTACAAAAAATTAGCATTTACTTTTAATGGGGTACAGTGACAGCTTCTTGGCTTATTTTTTAGAGTCACTAATGTGTGTATGTCTAACTCTATGATCAAAAGTCCATGGATCATCTTCCAGGCAGGAATTGAAATTGGAAACCCCAGTGATTCTGCAGCAGTGAAACCAGGTTTCCCCGGTGGCTGAGCAGCCACAACTGGTCCTCAACAGAGGGAGTTTGTACTACTCCATTTTTGTGCTGCTGGTAAAGACACACTTGAGACTGGGCAATTAAAAAAAAAAAGAGGTTTACTGGACTCATAGATCCACATGGTTGGGGGGCCTCACAATCATGGCAGAAGGTGAAAGGCACATCTCACATGGCAGCAGGCAAGAGAAGAGGGTTTGAGCATGATAACAGCACAGGAAAGACCTGCCCACATGATTGAATTACCTCCCACCAGGTCCCTC
>NW_022442507.1:0-2845 GCF_009761245.1 Sapajus apella
GGGGGGAGAGGAAGGGGAGAGGAGAAGGGGGGAGGGGAAAAGAGAGGGAAGTGGAGGGGAAGGGAGGGGAAAAGAGAGGGAAGCGGAGGGAAGGGGAGAGGTGGGGAGGGAAGAAGGAAGGAGGAGAGGAAAGAAAAGAAGAGTGGAGAGTGAGTCCAAAGTTTCTGGCCTGAGCACCTAGAGAGGTAGGAGTTGCCGTCACTGAGATGGGAAGCCGCGTCTGTGTGCGTGGGTGGTGCGCAGCGGGGAAGGTTAGGGTGGTGGAGGTCAGGTCTGCACATGGGAAGAGAGATTCACACTGAGACATGGCAGAGACCTAACCAGTCACTAGGTGTTCTTGGTAATAAAGCCAGGCATAAGGAAATCAAACAGCTCCTTCCCTGTGAGCATGGTACAGGCCTGCCCCGTGCACCCCAAGGAGATGCTCAAAGTCCTGGCTCCACGGTAGGAGTCCTGGCTCCACGGTAGGAGGCCTGGGTGCTTTGGAACCTGTGAGAACATGGCCTGGGAAGACCCCTGAGGCTGGGGACTGCGCCTCATGACTTCTGAACCCAAAGCGCCACAATGGCTGGGAACACCCCTCTCTCCCAGGACCTCTCTCTGGCTGTCTGTGAGCAGGACCAGCTGGGCACCAAGTGGGACCCATGTCTGGGGCAGGGGGACACGCACCCAGCTGTCGGCGCTGCTGCCCGTTCTTCAGTGTGGCCAAGGGTGTCAGCCCCTCCGGCATGCGGTGGTAGAGCTGGGACAGGCACTTCTCCTGGTGGTCCACATCTGTGCCTGGCTTCACTGCAAAGAGAACCACAGGTTAAATCCCATCTCGTGGACCTGGCCACAGACCCACGGAGAGATTTCTCTTTCCACCACATCTCCAGCTTCCTCTCCTCTGCAGTTTCACAGGGCATTTGGGATCATGGGTCTCCTTTCTGCCCCCTGGACACACCCCAGGCTGTCCAGCCCCTCCAGCTTTTTTTTTTCTTTGAGACAGTCCCACTCTGTCACCCAGGCAGGAGTGCCATGGCACAGTCATAGTTCACTGCAGCCTTGAACTCCTGGGCTCAAGTGATCCTCCCACCTCAGCCTCCTGAGTAGCTAGGACTACAGACGTGCACCACCACACGCCATGGCTGTAAAGATGGGGACTTCCTATGTTGCCCAGGCTGGTCTCAAATCCCTGGGTTCAAGCGATCCTTCTGCCCCAGCCTCCCAAAGTGCGTGAGCCAACATGCCCGGCTACCCCAAAGCTTTTGCTCACTGGGACCAGCCACACTCCAGAGGTTCATAATTTGACCCTGAGCCCCGACACAATACCTCCTCCGACCCACTCACCACACAGAACCTCCTAGCATAGCCCGACCCCGTCGTGCCCAGCCTGGACCCCTGCAGTAGAGCCCCTTCCTGCTTCAACTGCACCTTCCCTGGCGCATGCGTATCCTGCTCGCACACCTCACAAAACCACTCTCCACTTCCTCAGCACCCTCAGCCTCTGTTTCTGTGCTGACACTTCACTCCCTCTAGGCTGACCCTTCCCTCCTGTGCAGATGGAAAAAAATCAAACTCAAATGTCACCATCTCTGAGAAGTCATCCACGACTACACCACGGAGTCCACCCGCTGAAAATTTTGTCTCTGCAGCAATCACTGAGGTACTATATAGTATTTCTATCTGTTTCCACACCTTGTCCCGCCTAACAGACTACACAGCGCTAGGAGTGGCGGCTCACACTTTCAGAGAGCCTACAGTATACAAGGCGCTATTGAGCTTTGCATACAGGCACTTCATTTTCATGATAGCCTGTGAGGTAGGGTCTTGCCATGTGCCCATTTTACAGATGAGAAAATAGAGGCAGAGGACAGCTAAGTTACTTGCCCAAGGTCATACAGCTCATTCATGGCACAGCTGAGATATGAACCCAAGAAGTACGGCTGCTTGGGTTCATATCTCAGCTCTGCCATGAATTAAAGACAGAAGAGGCTGTCTTTTTAATTCCTCAGCAGGCTGCCTGGATTAATACTCATTACATCAAAAACCCCTGACCAGGTACCTGGGCTCATGCCTGTAATCCCAACACTTTGGGAGGATAAAGTGGGCAGATAACTTGAGTTCAGGAATTCAAGACCAGCCTGGCCAACAAGGCGAAACCCCATCTCTACTAAAAATCTAAAAACAAGCTAGGCATGGTGTGTGCCTGAAGTCCCAGCTACTCAGGAGGCAGAGGCAGGAGAATTGCATGAACCCAGAGGTGGAGGTTGCAGTGAGCTGAGATCGCATCACTATACTCCAGCCTGAGGGACAGAGCAAGACTCTGTCTCAAAAAAAAAAAAAAAAAAGATCCCACTTAAGCTATAGGTAAAAGTCAGTCCTTGCCTTGGACTGAACATTTAAACATGTAACTCAGTAAATAAGTAAATATGTAATATTTTCATGCATTTTTTTTTATTATAGAGACAAAAGTTTCTCACTATGTTGCCCAGGCTGGTCTCGAACTCCTGGCCGCAAGCAATCCTCCCATCTCAGCCTCTCAAACTGCTGGCATTACACATGTCAGCTACCATGCCTGCCCTAATGCCATTTAAAAATATCAAAACTAATGCAGAAAAGCCCATGATGACTCAAACATGCAAATTTCTTTTTTGTCTAAAGTTCCAATATAGCTCAGCACAGATTTTTAGTGACCTCTATCTTTATTTAAAATTTCCGCCAGGCGTGATGGCTCACATCGGTAATCCCAGCACTTTGGGAGGCCAAGGTGGGACAATTGCTTGAGGCCAGGAGTTTGAAACCAACCTAGGCAACATAGTGAGACTCCATCTCTACAAAAAATTGTTTTAAAACAAATTAACTG
>NW_022442507.1:2945-4422 GCF_009761245.1 Sapajus apella
GGGATTACAGGCATGACCACCGTACTTGGCCTGCATTAATTTTGATTCTTTTAAAATATTACCTTAAAATGTTATTTATCTTGATTCCTGCATTTTTGGCATTCCCTTAGATTCTAGATTCCAGGTGAAAACTCTTGCACCCGGGCAGAATTAAAGGTGTCCCCTCTTCCTCCCTCCAAAGGAACTTATAACCCCTGTCCCCACCATGGCCTGTGCAGCAGCTGCTTCAGTCATGGGTCATTCCCATCCTCTGCCTTCGGCCTGTGAGCATCTCCAGGGAAGGCAGGTAGCTCTTGCTCAGCTCAGAATCACCCCGGGGCAGCTGGACCATGACCCCGGCCAAACCCCCGAACGCTCCCCAACCCTTACCCTGGTGGTCAATGAGAAGGATGGCAGTGAAGTAGTGGGCAAGGGCCGCGTAGTGGTGGGCCTTCACGCAGGCCAGGCTGGCCCAGGAGTAGGGGATGTTCTCTTTCACTGGTGCCTGGCTCATGGCTGCGTGCAGCTGCTGGTAGACCTCTCCCACCTGAAACAGAAGGGGCACTGGGAAGGGGCAGCCTGGCACAAGGGCCCTCATAAACCCAACTGCAGAGAAAGAGCCCTTTCTTCTCCCCATGCAACGGCCCCTGCAAGGGGCCGCTCCAGAATCTGGGAGCACCTCCAAGCAACCCCTTGTTCTGTCATTGTCACAGTTAACAGGGAATCAGGCTGCCGTCATTATGCTGGTTTTTAGGCTGAGCTGCAGATAGAATCAATGATCCGTATCTGAAACACCAACACTTGCCAAGAAAACTCAAGCCAGCAGCCCTGGCCAGAGCTGGCACACTGCCCAGGTCACAGGCAGGCTCCCGTGGGAAGTCCCCGCTCCTTCCAGTGCTCCTGTGCCGGCGTCTCCTGCCCACTCCCCAGAGTCACAGGAACCAGGAAGTCTTACCTTGGCAGCCTCCTGAGCCACCTTCACCAACATGAAGAACTCATTCCGGATCCCGGGAAGGCTGATTTTCTCAAACACGCTTTCTTGGGCTTGAGCAAGCATCATTTTGACAAGCACACTCAGCATGGCAGGACTCATGTCGTAACTTGGAGTATGGGTAAATGTCTCTTTCAGGTAGTTTAAAACCCCTAAAAGTGGAAAATGTTTTGCCCATTAGTTCAGGTTCATATTTACTTCACCATGCTGCTGTAGAGAAAGACAGCAGGCTGGGTGCGGTGGCTCATGCCCGTAATCCCAACACTTTTGGAGGCCAGAGTGGGCAGATCACTTGAGGTCAGGAGTTCAAGACCAGCCTGGGCAACATGGTGACATCCCTTCTCTACAAAAAACCCAAAAATTAGCCAGGTGTGGTGGCATGTGCCTATAGTCTCAGTTCCTTGGGAGGCTGAGGCAGGAGATCACTTGAGCCCAGGAGGAGGCAGAGATTGCAGTGAGCCGCGGTCTCACCACTGCACTCCAATCTGGGTGACAAAGCAAGACTCC
>NW_022442508.1:0-4422 GCF_009761245.1 Sapajus apella
CTGCAAAGTAATTGATGCAAACATATATAATTTCAATGAAATGCCTATTTTACAAGATTTATGTTAAAATAACACATCCATGTAAACATGTTTATCATATGGTTTTTTTGTGGTGTGGTTCACTCTCTAGGAAATCTGGAGGACTTCCTGAGGCTGTGTCACGGGCATGTCCTTAACCTTGGAGAAGTAAGCTTTCTACTTGACTGAGACCTCACTCAGATATTTTGGGATCACAATCCACAGTCACCATGGTATGACATTTGACTACAGCATTCAGTACAGACATGAGCTATACAGGTATGTAGCCTGAAAGCAAGAAGCTATACCCTATCACTTACATCTGAAGTCGGCTACACCATCAGGTTTTATAAGGACACTCGATGGTGTTTGCACAAAGATGAAATCACTAAGGACACATTTCTCAGAAAGTATCCACATTGTTAGGAGATGCTTGAGTGTATTTTAAATGGCTAAAACTCAGGAGAGAAAAAAAAAAAAAAGGAACTGAACTCCTCCTTTGGTTTAATAACAAAACTTAATAGAGTTAACATATTTCATCAAATCTAAGACGCTAATAATTAACAAATATTATTTTATGCAACATCACAAATAGGTTGCCAATAAAACCGACTTTCTGAATGACAACAAAAAGGTAAACTTACTTCTATTAATGCCAGGAAAGTAAAATGAAAATGAATTACGGTTTTGACATGTTAAAGCCAAAAAGAAGGATGCTGTTAGCCTGAGGTCTTGCCTAAGCAAACGGAAACTGAACTTTGAGGCATGTAAACTGACTTAAAAAGATTAAAAAATGAACCAGTTAATGACAAAAAGCCCAGCTGCCAGTTGGCTGCATGACTATTGATGCTGACGGAACAATCCCCACAACTGGCGGTCGCCCAGTTGGAGCCAATGAGAGAACTCACTTAGCTGCCACCACTAAGAGCTCAAAGCTCCAAGCCCTAATTTACATTCTGGTGCTTCAGGCATGATTCATGAATCATTCCTTCTTTTAATTTGCCTAAAATTCTCCTAACCCCTAAATCCTAAAATGTAACCCTAACACTTAGCCCTAATCCTCACCCTAAACCCTAACTACACGTTAGTTTCTACATTTGCACTTCTTTGTCTGTGTTGATTATTAAAAGGTGCACTGAAGCCGCCTGGCATTTGGGTGGGGAGAACATAGGTGTGAAGGATTCAGAGGAGCTTTTGGAGTCAAGTTTTCCATAGCGAGATCTTAGTATTCTATGACCCTAAGTATTCAGGGCTGCAAACAGGAAGGAATTTACTTACCCAAGACATGACCCAGAGATGAAACCAGGCTATGCCTGCTACGTCTGTGCTGTGGAGAATGCAGCTCCGCACTCAGGGTTCCTCACAGATGTATACTGAGGAGAATGCAACTCTGAAGAAGGGCTGGACAATGCGCGACGCACCCCCGAGGCGGGACGCCACGCCACGCACCTGTAACCCCTAATCCCTAATCCCTAATTTCTAATCACTAACCCTAACCCTGAGCCTAAACACTTTAAGTATGGGTTGCAATGAGCAGATTGTGCTAATGCTCTCCAACTTTGGCAACAGAGCTACACTCTGTCTCTAAAAGAAAAAATACAAAAAATTAGCTAGGCATGGTAGTGGGAGCCTGTAATCTCAACTACTTTAGGGGTCTGAGGCAGGGGACTTGTTTGAACCCAGGAAAGGAACTGAGATGGCCCCACTACACTTCAACTGGGATAACACTGCAAGACTTCATCTCCAAAAGAAAATAGAGACACAGTTAAACACACACTTCACTAAGAAAACATGCAAACAGACATCAAGCACATAACAAGATGATCAGTATCATTACCATTACGAGCATCTACACCGAAACCACAATGGCATATACATTTGACACACACTAGAAAGGCTACAATCTGAAGAAATGTAAAAGAACAAGTGTTAGCAAGGTCTCAGAGAAATCACCATCCTTTAATACTGTGTGGGGAATATAAAATAATGCAGCCTTTTTTAAAAAACATGTATGTCACTGCGTTTTAGATTTTGTGGTACATTTGAAGAATATACAAGATTGTTGCATAGGTACGTACTTGGCAATACGGTTTGCTGACTTTCTCCCCATCACCTATATCTGGCATTACTCCCCATGATATCCCTCAGCAACTCCCACTAAATGCCCTCCACAGACCCCAGTGTGTGATGCTCCTCTCCCTTTGTCCATGTGTTCTCACTGTTCAATACCTGAATATGAGTGAGAACATGTGGTGTTTGGTTTTCTGTTTTTCTGTCAGTTTGCTGAGATTGATGGTTTCCAGGTTCATCCGTGCCCCTACAAAAGACACGAACTCGTCCTTTTCTATGGCTGCATAGTGTTCCATGGTGTATATGTGACACACTTTCCCTGTCATGTCTATCGTCGATGGGCCTTTGGGTTGGTTCCCAGTCCTTGCTATTGTAAACAGTGCTGCAATGAACATTCATGTGCATGTGTCCTTATAATATAATGATTTATAATCCTTTGGATATAGAGACAGTAATGGGATTGCTGGGTCAAATGGAATTTCTATTTCTAGGTCCTTGAGGAATTGGCACATTGTCTTCCACAATGTTTAAACTAATTTGTCCTCCCACCAACAGGGTCAAAGTGTTCCTATTTCTCCACATCCTCTCCAGCATCTGTCGTCTCTAGATTTTTTAATGACTGACATTCTAACCGGCGTGAGACGTTATCTCAATGAAGTTTTGATTTGCATTTCTCTAGTGCAGCCTATTTTTAACAGTTTATTGTATCCTCAAAAAGTTAAAAATACGCTGGCACAATAGCTAATGCCTGTAATAAGAGCATACTGGGAGACCAAGGTAGGTGGATCACGTGAGTCTGGGAGTTAAAAACCAACCAGGATGACACAGCAAAACCCAATCTCTACTAGAAATACAAAAATTGGCCCGGCATGGTGGCACACGCCTGTAGTCCCAGCTACATGGGTGGCTGAGACAGGAGGATTGCTTGAGCCCAGAATGTGGAGGCTGCAGTAAGCTTAGATCGCACCACTGCACTCCAGCCTAGGAGACAGCACAAGATCTCATCTCAAAATGGAAAGGCCGGACATGGTGACTCACACCTGTAATCCCACCATTTCAAGAGGTGGAGGCGGAATGATCGCTTGAAGTCAGCACTTAAAGACCACCTTGGTCAAAGTGGCAAAACCCGTTCTATACTAAAAATATGAAAATTAACCAGGTGTGGTGGCATGAACCTGTAATCCCAGCTACTTCAGGGGCTGAGGCAGGAGAATTGCTTGACCCCAGGAGATTAATGTTCCAGTGATCTGATATCAGGCCACTGTACTACAGCCTGGCAAACAGAGGCAAGATCTCACCTCAAAAAAAAAGAAAGAAAGAAAACAAAACCAAAATGCCTGCGACAGGAGAAGTGTAGTGGCTCACACCTATAATCCAGCACTTTCGGAGACTGAGATGAGAAAGTACCTCAGGTTGGGAGTTTTAGACCAGCCTTACCAACATAGATAATCCTCGTTTCTACTGAAAATACAAAAATGAACTGGGCATGGTGGCACCCACCTGAGGCACAGGAATCTCTTGGACTCGGGAGGTGGAAGTTGCAGTAAGCCAAAATTGCACTACTACACTCCAGGCCTGGGTGTCAGAGTGAGACTCCATCTCCAAAAGAAAATTAAGAGACAAAAATTTAGCTGGGGATGTTAACAGGAGCCTGTAATCTCAGCTACTCGAAAGTTGAGAAACAAGAGTCATGTGAACCCAAGAGTGGGAGGCTGCAGTGACCCGAGATCGGACCACTGCACTCTGGCCTGGGCAAAAGAGCAAGACTGCATCTCAAATAATAAAAAAAGAAAGTGTAAAGACAACATGCAGTGGATTATATATCTAACAACAGTCTTTTAACCACAGTGTATAATTTGACTCAACAACAAAAACAACCAAATTACAAAATCTAAAAACAGTTGAACACACGTTTCAAAAAAAAAAAATGACATGCAAATGGAAAACAAGCACATAACAGGATGATCAATATCATTCTCATTATGGCAATCTACATGGAAACCGCAATGATAAATTCCTCTAACACACACTCAAAAGTCTATAATCCAAAGAAATATAAAATAACAAGTGTTGGCAAGGTCAGAGAGTAATCACCGTCCTTAAATACCGTATGTGAATATAAAATGGTACAGCCTATTTTTAACATAGTTTCGTGTTTAGTCACAAGTGAAAAATAGTCTGGGCACAGTAGCTAATTCCTGCAATCACAGCATATTGGGTGGCCGAAACCAGTGGATCACATGAGTCCAGGAGTTCAAGACCTGCCACGACGACATAGCAAAACCCCGTCTCAAGTAAAAATACAAAAATTAGCAGGCATTGTGGCACACACCT
>NW_022442509.1:0-1669 GCF_009761245.1 Sapajus apella
ATTCCTGAGTGAATGGGAATATAGGGTGTAATGAGAAATATCTGGCTTTAAAACAAAAATGGAGCTAACTAGCAGAATGATTGTCTAGGTGTGTATTCAACTTACAGAGGTAAACACATGTGTGAATGTAGCAGTTCAAAAACCCTTTCTTTGGAGAATCTAGAAAGAGATATTTCCACCCGTATACAGGCACATAAGAATTAGATGTAAGATCGCGCCTAAACCAGAAGAGAAACTTCTCTTTCAAACTGCTCTGCTGTATGTTCGTTCACTTTAGGAAGTTGCATCTATGTTTAGATTCAACGAGTTAGAAACACGTTTCTTCTAAAAGCTGCGTTTGGGTATTCCTGAGTGAATGGGATTATAGGGTGTAATGAGAAAAAAACTTGCTCTAAAACAAAAACGGAGCTATCTAGCAGAATAATTGGCAAGGTGTATATTCAACGTACAGAGTTAAATAGAGKTGTGAATGTAGCAGTTCAGAAACACTTTCTTTGGAGTATCTAGAAAGAGATATCTCCAGCCATATTCAGGCACATAAGAATTACCGGTAAGATCGCATCTAAACAACAGGAGATAAGTCTCTTTCAAACTGGTCTGCTTTGTGTTCGTTCACCTTAGGAAGTTGCATCTATGTTTAGATTCAGCGAGTTAGAAACACGTTTCTTCTAAAAGCCGCCTTTGGATATTACAGAGAGAATGGGAATATATATTGTAATGAGAAATATCTTGCTCTAAAACAAAAATGGAGCTATCTAGCAGAATGGTTCTCAAGCAGTAGAAACAGCTTACAGAGTTAAACTGATATATGTGTGTGCAGCGTTCTGAAAGGCTTTCTTTGGAGAATCTGGACACAGATATTTCCAGCCATGTACAGACATATAAAAATTAGTAGTAAGACTGCATTTAAAACACAGGAGAAACGTATATTTAAAACTGCTCTGCTTTGTATGCGTTCACCTTAGGAGGTTGCATCTATGTTTAGATTCCACGAGTAAGAAACACATTTCTTCTGAAAGATGTGTTTATATATTCCAGAGTGAATCGGATTATAGGAGTTAATGAGAAATATCTTGCTCTAAAACAAAAACTTAGCTATCTAACTGAATGGTTGTCAAGGTGTGCAATCAACTTACAGAGTTAAACTGATGTCTATGTCCAGCAGTTCTGAATCCTTTTTTTGGAGAATCTAGAAACAGATTTTTCCAGCCATATACAGGCATATAAGAATTAGCAGTAAGACTGCGTTTAAAACACAGGAGAAATGTGTATTTCAAACTGCTCTACTTTGTGTTCATTCACCTTAGGAAGTTGCATCTATGTTTAGATTCAGCGAGTTAGAAACACGATTCTTCTAAAAGCTACGTTTGGATATTCCAGAGTGAATGGAAGTAGAGGCTGTAATGAGAAATATCTTGCTCTAAAACTAAACGGAGCTATCTAGCAGAATTGATGTCAAGCTACAATCAACTTACAGAGTTAAACTTATGTGTGTGTGCAGCAGTTCAGAAATCCTTTCTTTGGAGATACTGGAAACAGATATTTCCAGCCATATACACGCATATAAGAACTAGCAGTAAGTTTGCGTTTAAAACCAAGGAGAGGTGGATCCAAGATGGCCATTTAGGAACAGCTCAGGATTGCAGCTCCCAGTGAAAGCGCAGAGGGT
>NW_022442509.1:1769-4512 GCF_009761245.1 Sapajus apella
TTTTATTGCCCACAGACTAGGAAATTCCCGGGCAGAGGTGCTCCACGGTCGCCAGCGCGGCTGTTTCGGCCAGCGCGGCTGTGCCGGCCAGCGCCACTGCTTTGCCCCGCGCGGCTGCTTTGCCCCGTGCGGCTGCTCTGTCGGCACCCTGGAGCCACGGTTGTCCGTACAAAATACACTGGTCCTGGGGCCCCTTTGTCTGGCGATTGGAGCCACGGGAAGTCGCCCATACGCCAGTTCAAAAAGGGGACTGAGCAGAGAACCAGGACAGTAGATTCCAGGGCAAAAAAAAAAAGAAAAAAAAGCACCACAAACCTCAGTGTCGCTGTTTAAGCCAGCACAGTGAGTGGCCACAGGGGAAAACAAACAGACCCCAGCGCCTCTTCAACAGGCGACTGGAACACCAACTTAAAAAAGGCTCTGAGAGAGGGAGCCAGGCGATCAGGCTCAGCTGGTCCCACCCCCACAAAAGAACAGAAACCAGAAACTCTGGATTGAGAGTTTCACAGCAAGCACAGCTGAACCCGGGACGGTCCAGCTCTGCGGGGGAGGGGCGTCCGCCATTACCAGAGGCAGCCCGCCGTTGCCAAGGACAGCCACCATTGCTGAGGCAGCCCGCCCTTGCCAAGGCAACCCGCCACAGCAGAGACTCCGCCCGAACAGAGGCGGGCCACCATCGCCAAAGCAGTTCTAACTACACCCATATAAACAGGACTGCAGAGAAGTTCACTCGGCAGCGGGGCGGAGCCCACAGCACCTCAGGAAAGCTGCTATAGGCCGACAGTGACTAGGCTGCCTCCTTGCTGGGCTGGGCAGATCTGAAGGAAAAAAAAAATAAAATAAAAGAAGGTGGCAGCATAACGGAAACTCATAAATAAAGCCCTAAATCCCTGGGACAGAGCACCTGGGAACAAAAAGCAGTTTATGAGTTCTGCTGCAGCAGACCTAAAAGTACCTGCCCAGCAGCTCTGAATGAACAACAACAGAGCTCGCAGCTCACCATTTGAGCTCCTATAAAGAAGAGACCATCTCCTCAAGCAGCTCCCTGACCCCTATATATCCAAAAAGACACCTCATAAAAGAGAAATCAGATTGACACTAGGAGGGTATCCTTCTGGGACAAAGATAGCAGAAGAAGAAAACTGGTAACAACCCTTGCCGTTCAGCAGCTGCTGCAGGTGAACCCCAGGCAAGCAGGGCCTGGAGTGAACCTCAGCAGACCTACAGCAGGGGGACCAGACTGTCAGAAGGAAAACCAAGTAACAGAAATAACCTCATCATCAACAAACAAAACGTCAATCTGAAAGATTTGAGACCCAATCTGAAAGCCAGGAACTACAAAGTCGACAGGTGGATAAATCCTTAAAGATGGGAAGAAACCAGCGCAAAAAGGATGAAAACACCCGAAACCAGAACACCTATCCTCCTAAAAGTGATCACAACTCCTCACCAGCAAGGGAACAAGGTTGGATGGAGAACGAGTGTGATGAAATGACAGAATCAGAATTCAGAAGGTGGGTAGTAAGAAACTTCTGTGAACTTAAAGAACATGTTCTAACCAGATGCAAAGAAACTAAGAACCTTGAAAAAAGATTGGACGAAATGCTAATGAGAATGGACAAAACAGAAAGGAATATATGTGAATTGATGGAGCTGAAAAATGCAACACGAGAATTTCGTGAAGCATGCACAAGTATCAACAGCCGAATGGACCAAGCAGAAGAAAGCATATCAGAGGTCGAAGATCAACTCAATGAAATAAAACGGGAAGGCAAGACTGGAGAAAAAAGGTTAAAAAGGAATGAACAAAGTCTCCAAGAACTGTGGGACTATGTGAAAAGACCTAATCTACGTTTGATAGGCATACCCGAATGCGACGAAGAGAATGAATCCAAGCTGGAAAATATTCTCCAGGATATTATCCAGGAAAGCTTCCCCAACCTAGAAAGGCAGGGAAACATTCAAGTCCAGGAAATACAGAGAACACCACAAAGATATTCGTCAAGAAGAGCAACCCCAAGGCACATAATCGTCAGATTCACCAGGGTCGAAATGAAGGAGAAAATACTAAGGGCAGCCAGAGAGAAAGGTCGAGTTACCCATAAAGGGAAGCCCATCAGACTCACAGCAGATCTCTCAGCAGAAACCCTACAAGCCAGAAGAGAATGGGGGCCAATATTCAACATCCTTAAAGAAAAGAACTTTCAACCCAGAATCTCCTATCCAGCCAAACTAAGCTGCATAAGTGAAGGAAAAATAAAATCCTTTGGGAACATGCAAGTACTCAGAGATTTCGTCACCACCAGGCCAGCTCTACAAGAGCTCCTGAAAGAGGCTCTACACATATAAAGGAACAACAAGTACCAGCTCAACTAAAGGGCAAAACACCCAGCTAGCACCAAAATGGCAGTATCAAATTCACACATAACAATATTAACCCTAAATGTAAATGGACTAAATGCCCCAATCAAAAGACACAGACTGGCAAATTGGATAAAAAGACAAAACCCATTGGTGTGCTGTATCCAGGAAACCCATCTCACATGCAAGGATACACAAAGGCTCAAAATAAAGGGATGGAGGAAGATTTACCAAGCAAATGGAGAGCAAAAAAAAGCAGGAGTTGCAATTCTCATCTCTGATAAATTAGACTTTAAAGCAACAAAGATCATAAGAGACAAAGAGGGACATTACATAATGGTAAAAGGATCAATGCAACAAGAAGAGCTAACGATCCTAAATA
>NW_022442510.1:0-4420 GCF_009761245.1 Sapajus apella
TTATCTTAAAAATGCAAGTAGTCATGGGAAAAGAAAGCCGAGACCAATTATGAGAAAGAAAAAAGTTAGCAACCTTTACATCCAAAACCCTGACATCAGACACTTCAGAAATTGTGTGCATTGGAGCTGGGTGTTGCTGCAGATACATCACAGCTAGTTGTGAAGGTTCGAGGCCAAGTGGCATACTTGCAAGCACAGCTAGTTTAAAATGGCACTAATAATAGTTATGACTGATAAAAGTGCTATTCTGTCCCAGGCACTGTGTTAAGCACTATAAATGCGTTGCCACAGTAATCTCTCCAATAATCTTATGGAAGATGGCTCCGTTCTCTCTTTTTTACCAAGAATTAGAGTGATGGCAATGCTACAAACAAATATACTTGTTTACATGAATTGAATCATTTGGTAGGAATGAGAGATTCAGCTACTAATCAGAGCACAGAATTTGAGAGAGAATACAAGACAAAAGAGAACAGAAGAGTCTTGTTGTTATTGGTCAACAACAAAGCACTATCGCTGAGTTTTTCTATGTTATATAAACCACTCAACAGAATACATGTGAGCTTTACTAGTGGGCAGCATGCTGAGAGTCTAAACCACTCCTTGATGTGGCTATGGTTCCTTAACAACAGGTCTCTCCTGTGTCCAATTATGGCCAAACCCATTTGGGGAAGACAGTGATGATGTGATGGAATTCTCACAGGGCGTGGCATCACAAAGCCTGAGTTTGCATCCAGGTAATAAATGTGTCCAGGGAACTTAGGGAAAGCAACTAACTTTTCTGATGCTGTATCCTCTTCTGTAAAATGAGGCAAATGCTACTTACTATATAGAACTCATAACCTTCAGTGATTATTATTGGTGCTAGTATGTTAACATAATCTCCCTAACAAGAGCAGCAGAACTGGTAAGTGGCAGAACCAAGGTACAAAATCAGGACTAACTCTCCCCCTCTTCTAGTTATCTACCAGCCCAGTGACTTCCTGTGTGATATTTCAATCCTGACATCTCAAAGTCTCCAGAAAGCAATTCCAGCAGAGATGTAATGGATTCACTGCATTCCCCATCACATTATCTCATACTGAGGACTTTCTGGGTCACTCAGAAAACTTCTGTCAGCCCTCTCTCACCACTCCTATTCAACATAGTATTGAAGTTCTGGCCAGGGCAATCAGGCAAGAAAAAAAAAATAAAGGGCATTCAATTAGGAAAAGAGGCAGTCAAATTTTCTCTACTTGCAGATGACATAATTGTACATTTAGAAGACCCCATCGTCTCAGCCCAAAATCTCCTTAAGGTGATAAGCAACTTCAAAGTCTCAGGATACCAAATCAATGTGTAAAAATCACAAACATTCCTATATACCCACAGTAGCCATCAGAGAGCTAAATCATGAGTGAACTCCCATTCACCATTGCTACAAAGAGAATAAAATACCTAAAAATACAACTAACAAGGGATATGAAGGATCTCTTCAAGAACTACAAACCACTGGTCAAGCAAAGACAGATTCAATCAAAAATGAAAAGTAAAGTTTAATTCAACCTGAGGATGAAAATGGGCAAACAAAATAATACTTGTGAAAATTACTTTACCCTGTGGTGCAAATATTAGGTGTTGTCCTCAGAGGAAAATAACCTTTTATCCTTTCCCCCTGAGAAATTCTGAGCCTCAAGCAGTGTTTAGTTTTTAGTTCTTATGCAAAAAAATTGCCAGTAATGCATGAATCATCAGAGCATTTGATTTCTGCAGGGTCATTTTTCCTCTTTCTCCCCTTTCCACTGGCAATGAGGCCTTTTGAAAACTAACAGTTCTCTAATCAGTTGGTTCTCCCCTTCATGCCTAACCAGAGGTTTTCTAGAAAGCAGGGAAACATGTCTTCTTTCAGTACCTTGAGAAAGGAATGCTGACATAAAGATAACTCAGAATCACAGGCCACTCACTTAACACTGTTATGTCTGGCTTTTGATCATAGGCTCACCTTGAAAATTTCAGGAGCAAACCAAGCACATACTTCTGCACACGTGCACACAAGATATGCACCCACAGTGTGATGAGAAATTCCTGCCCTACCCCTTGCTTCCTATTAAAGCAAGGTCTGTCACTAACAGCTGGAGGACAAACAAAAAGAAATGGTTGAAGGGGACATTTACCTGCGGTCATGGAACCAAGGCCTCATTGACAAAGCAAAAGTAGAGCTAAGAATGGACTGAAGTGTTATCGATGTAAGAGAAGGACTTCTTAAACACTGGAACTCCCCCACCCTTCCACTGCTAACCTGGTCTTGCCTCTGGGAGTATTGATCTCCACACTCTCAGGCAAAGTCTGTAAAAGAAACTGGCTAAAGAAAATGTGGCACATATACACCACGGAATACTACGCAGTCATAACAAAGGAACTTCTTTGAAGAATATATCCAACTTCCTATCTTGCTATTCTGCCATTAATTTTGATTTGAAGCTCTTTTTAACCTACCATCCATTTCCTTGCCAAAGAATTGCAACCTTATTCACTAGTCTCATCATACTAGCTGCGAATAAGCCCACTGAATGTCACACTGTGTGGCCAGCATGTCTGTGAAGAGCAGAAACCGGGGCAGCCAAACAGCTAAGGCCAGCTAGTAAGTACCCGATGCCCACTCTATAGAGGACTCCACACTAAAAGACAAGGTAAGCAAATGCCAGGCTGCGTCACCAGTTATTCCCCCCAAACAAAAAAAGTTACCCCGCCAGGAAACGTGTGTGTGTACACACCTAAGTACATGCACACAGCGACATGCAAAGGGGAAAGGCTGGGAAGGAACAAAATCCACCTCTGAACACCACTTACTTCTGGGCAAAAGGCAGGTGAAGACGACTACCAGCATTCCTCACCTTTTCAACTGGTGAGCCCGTGTCAATTTTGGCTTTTTTTTTTTAAAGGTAATTTGTACTCCTTGGGTGATCACACAAGCCCTGCAAAACTGAACCATCAACAATCACCTTCCCATGGGGCCAAACAATGGCTTCCCTCAAAGCTCAGCACACCCACCCATCTCCCAGTCCTGGTCCCATGCAGGGGGCTACTGGCCTCCAGGGGTACAGGAGTCCAGGACAAACCCACACCACAGATTCCTAGTGAAACCAGCATGTATCCAAGGACCTTTTCCCCACCTGGGTCATGTGCCCACTGCACAAATATGCCTGTGCTTGCTCCCCTAGGACACAGACTCCCTTTTATTACAGTTGCAATGAGGAATAGGGAGATCTGATGCTGTCCTATATCGGTTGGATGTTAATCTGAAGTGGTGCTGTTGGAGAATCTTGCCTGAGTCAGGGGCATTCTCAGCACATGATTCTCTGTTCTGTTTCACTCATCTATATCTCTGTTTTGGTACCAGTACCATGCTGTTTTGATTACTGTGGCTTTGTAGTATAGTTTGAAGTCAGGTGGCATGATGCCTCCAGCTTTGTTCTTTTTGCAGCTCTCCCTTTAAGTTGCAGGAGTCCCAGAAGGTAAGTGCTGCTGCAACCCCCATTTACTGGTGAGCGAGGTCAGGTGATCTGCAGCCGGCTAAGCAGCTGTTCAGTGGCCCACGGGCCAGATCTGCATCTCACTTGCAGAGTCCCTTCCTGGCTGCTAGGGCTGCCCTGGAGACTCATCCTGCCTCCTCCTCCTCTTCCCTCCACAACGATGCCAGCTTCTATCCACAGCTGCACTCCAGGTGGGGAACACCTGTGGATGCACCAGGGTACAACTATTCAAAGACTCCAGCATGCAGAAGAGCCCCTGCTCCACGTCATTCCCATATCCAAGCCCAAGCTCATCTAGGGCTCTAGCAAATCCAAGCCTCCCTGAATTCCCTGCTGAGACCAAGCTGAGTCCTATGACCCCCACTACACTGGTTAGCTGCCGGTTCCAGATGCTGCTCCCTCCTTGGCCCCATCTGTACAGTTCTGAAATCCTATAAGAATATTGAGATCCTAAGCTGACTCTCACCCAATGAAGTAAACAACTAGGGGCCAGGGGCTGCCAGGGGTAGAGAACATACCCAGACAGGTACTGCTGCCTTCAGGCTTAACGTCCTTCCCCTACTATTGGCCATGTTTGCCAGGCTGGAAAGGGGGAGACTCCAGAAACTTTGGAAATCCAAGCCTGTAGCTAGCGTATGGATACAATGCCTGAAAAAGCATCACTCCTATCCATAAAACCCTCAGATGGAACCAGGTAATTGGGAAATACGTGGGTACCAAGCCCGGCCCCTACTTAGACTCAGGTGAGAATTGCAGTAGTGACTTGCCCCTCTGCCACTCCGGCTGTACCACTACTGCTACAGGAAGAAGGTGCATCTGACCCCATGCTCGAGTGGAGACACTAGGTGTGAGCAGGTTCCGGTGGTTGCTGCAGCTGAACCTTCCCAACTGGATCCATGCAAGGTCAT
>NW_022442511.1:0-4418 GCF_009761245.1 Sapajus apella
TGTAAATGGGTTAAATTCTTTATTCAAAGGCAGCTTGGCAGAATTAAATCTAAAATGATTCTCATGTATATGGTCTAAAGGAAATTCACTTTGAATCCAAAGACACAAACAGGTTGAAAGTGAATGAATGAAAAAGGTATTCCATGGAAACAGAAGCCAAAAGAGAGCAGTGGTCATCAGACAAAATAGACATTACATCAAAAAGGCCTTTACATACCGAGTAGCAAATGATCGGGCTGGGTGCAGTGGCTCACACCTCTAATCTCAGCCCTTTGGGAGGATGAGGTGGGTGGATCACAAGCTCAGGAGTTTGAGACCAGCTTGGCCAACATGGAGAAATCCCATCTCTACTAAAAATGCAAAAATGGACTGGGTGCAGTGGTGGGCACCTGTAATTCCAGCTACTTGGGAGGCTAAGGCAAGGCAGGAGAATCTCTTGAACCCGGGAGGTAGAGGTTGCAGTAAGACGAGATCATACCATTGCACTCCAGCCTGGGCAACAAGAATGAAACTGTCTCAAACACAAAAAAGATCAAAACTGATTAACATTACAAAATAGAAGAGATAAATATACAAATAACAGTTGAAAACATTATTAATAATAATTTTTTTGAGACAGAATTTTGTTCTTGTTGCCCAGGCTAGAGTGTAGCGGCCTAATCTTGGTTCAATGCAACCTCCACCTCCTGGGCTGAAGTGATTCTCCAGCCTCAGCGTCCAAAGTACCTGTGATTACAGGCACCTGCCACCATGCCTGGCTGATGTTTGTATTTTTAGAAGAGATGGGGTTTTGCCATGTTGGCCAGGCTGGTCTCAGACTCCTGACCTCAGGTGATCTGTCCGCCTTGGCCTCCCAAATTGCTGGGATTTTATGCATGAGCCACCTCACCTGACCACTTCCCTATATAATCTTACTTCTGTCTTCAGAGAGAAACAGAAAACAAAAACTTTTTCTTTTTTTTTTCTTGCAACCCCAGCTGCTGCAGAAAAAAACCTTTTTCAAACGAATTTATAGATAATCAGCAGGTATTTATATTAACAAAATATATGTTTTATATATTTTTTACACTACATTTACCATGTGTGACCCTATTCAAAATGCTTTAACTCACAAAAACTCATTTGGTCATCATATATCTAAAAAGTAAGTTAAACTGTTATTTCCCCATCTCTCCTTTTTATTTACCTAGATGAGAAAGGCAGAAAAGATAACTGCTAAGGTCACATGGATGGAAGAGGACAGAGCATGGATTTGAACCCCTGGAAGCCTGGTTCTAAAGTGAAGCGTTCACCACCACTCTTTACTTTCTCTAACCTGCAGAAGTACATAGGCACACATATGTGTACACACACACATATACACATACATATTTCAAACTACCTGCAAAAAGTCTGTCATGTGTCCTTGCAGACCTTTATATATATATACATATATTGACAGGAAGAAGGAGAGTAATCTGCTATATCCAGATGGAACAGACACAGAGCACGGCTACAAAGCATCTTAGAATGTGACAGGCATGAAAAATATTCCTTGGCTGATGGTTGATAAACTTGGCGCAGTCTCAGTGGATGAGTATGGGTGAAAGCCAGATTGCTCCTGAGCTCTTCTTACAGGGAAGAAGAAAATTCTTAAGAGCAACTACTCCAGAAAAATAATTAAATGACATCTCTTCAGGTTAATTAGCATCTAGCAGGTGGACCCTATCCTGTTAAATTATGCTGTACCCAATGAAGTATAGCCAGCCTTGCAGGATTCAGTGTCATATTGAGGGGGTTCCTATACTAATTATGTATGTATGTATGTATTTACTTGGGATCTCCAGAGATCACCCACCTCGGCCTCCCAAAGTGCTGGGACTTCAGGCAGCAGCCACCATGCCTGGTCTCTTAAGTAATATTTTTTTCTTTTAGTTTTACTTCAAGTTCTGAGATACATGTGCAGAATGTGCAAATTTGTTACGTAGGTATATATGTGCCATGGTGGTTTCCTGCACCTATCAACCCATCGTCTAGGTTATTCAGTATTTGTCCTAATGCTCTCCATCCCCTCACCCCCAAACCCCAACAGGCCCTCATGTGTGTTGTTCCTCCCTGCGTCCATGTATTCTCATTGTTCAGCTCCCACGAATATGAGCGATAACATGCAGTGTTTGGTTTTCTGTTCCTGTGTTAGTTTGCTGAGAATGATAGCTCCCAGCTTCTTCTGTGTCCCTGCAAATGACATGATCTCATTTTTTTTTTATGGCTGTACAGTATTCCATGGTGTAAATGTTCCACATTTTCTTTTTCCATTCTATCACTGATGGGCACTTGGGTTGGTTCCAAATCTTTGTTATTGTCAATAGTGCTGCATTAGATATACGTATGTATGTGTCTTTATAATAGAAAGATTTATAATTTTTTGGGTATCTTAAATAATTTTTCTGTCACATACTGTGACAGGTAAAGAAACCACTGTGACTGGCTGCATCGTTTCCATTTAAAATATTTAATATAAAGGCTGGGCATGGTGGCTCATGCCTGTAAGTAATCCAAGCACTTTGGGAGCCTGAGGCAGGTGGATCACTTGAGCCCAGGGGTTTGAGATCAGTCTGGCCAACACGGTGAAACCCCTGTCTGTAGTAAAAACACAAAAACAGCCTGGACATGGTGGCTCACACCTGTAATCCAAGCACTTTGGAGGCCAAGGAGGGCAGATCACCTGAGGTCGGGAGTTCAATACCAGCCTGACCAACATGGTGAAACCCCATCTTTAAAAAAAAAAAAAAAAAACCCACAAAAACAGCTGGGCATAGTTGTGCAAATCTGTAATCCCAGGTACTCGGTAGGCTGATGTGGGAGAATTACTGGAACACAGGAGGCTGAACCTGGGAGGTGGAGTTTGCAGTGATCCAGGATGGTGCCATTGCACTCCAACATGGGGGAAAATAACGAATAAATAAACTCTGCACTCACCCACCGCAAAGTAATATGGGGGAAGCTGCTCCCCTAGTATCTCTTTTTCTTCCTTTGTCAGGAGCCACTGGAATTTCAAAAGGTTGACCAACCAGGACGTTTCTTTGTTGATTGTCTAGGTCACACCTCTACTCAACTGTCCACCACACACCCTTTCTAAGATCTATTAAAGGCATCAACAGGTCTTTTTCCTGAATTGTAAACAGTCATTATTTCACCATTCCAATCTTATTACATCATGTTTAAAATCCTTCACTGGCTTTTCTTTGCATTTGACAAAAACCAAAATCCTCAACTTTGCCTAAAGTTCCTTGTAGCATCGATTCTTGCCTATCTCATAAGCCTCACAAAAGCCATTTTCCGTCTTTTCTACTTCTTGCAACACCCCACGTTTTAGTGTCAGC
This sequence comes from Sapajus apella, assembly GCF_009761245.1. Lineage (NCBI taxonomy): Eukaryota > Metazoa > Chordata > Mammalia > Primates > Cebidae > Sapajus > Sapajus apella. The sequence goes on from NW_022442511.1 coordinate 3,363, forward strand.
CAAATGACCTCGTTCAGTTCCTCTTCGACCAAGTTTTTAAAAATTACCATTTCTGTCTGGACGGGATGGCTCACGGCTGTAATCCTAGCACACTGGGAGGCTGAGGCAGGTGGATTGCCTGAGCTCAGGAGTTTGAGACCCATCTGGGCAACATGGTGAAACCCCATGTCTACTTAAATACAAAAAAAAAAATAGCTGGGCATGGCAGCGTGCGCCTGTAGTCCCACCTACTCAGGAGGCTGAGGCAGGAAAATTGCTTGAAGCCAGGAAGCAGAGATTGCAGTGAGCTGAGATCGCACCACTACAACCAGCCTGGGCAACACAGTGAGACTCTGTCTTAAAAAAAAAAATATATATATATATATATATATATATTAATAAAGCATGTTTTTGTATAGGCAGTGTCTGGCTATGTTACCCAGGTTTATCCTGAATTCCTGGCCTCAAGCGATCCTCCCACCTCTGCCTCTGAAGGGGCTTGGATTACAGGTGTGCACCACCATGCCCGTCCTGTACTAAATTTTTTTTTAAAAGGCGGGGTTTCACCTTATCAATCAGGCTGGTCTCGAACTCCTGACCTCAGGTGATCCGTCTGCCTCAGCCTCCCAAAGTGCTGGGAGTACAGGCGTGAGCCACCTCGCCCAGCTCTGTACTAAATTCTTTAATGTTGAGAGGCTGCACATTAGCTCTTCTTTCAGCCTTGAAGACTTTGACCATGGAATTTGTCCAAGAATGCCTCTTCATCCCTCAAATTCCAACTGAAATGTCACTTCCTGAGGTGAACCTGAGTTGGGAGGGTGGGGCACAATCCCACAGGGTGTGAGAGAGCCACCCAGTCAGCCACTGTGATGCAAACTGATCCACAGGCAGGTCTGTTCCTCTTTCAAGGGTAGAGGATGCTCAACGACTCCACCCTGCGGCCCCAGGCTGTGGGAAGCACTTGACCCTGCAAAGCTCTCCCCTCCCTCACCATCTGGGAGGGGTCGCTGTGCTGGTGAAGCTTTTAACCAGCTTGCAGCCTCACTTGGACTCTCAAGTTTGCTCATATAAATAAAA
>NW_022442512.1:0-4415 GCF_009761245.1 Sapajus apella
TTAGAGTACAAAGTGAGAGGGTAGAGCTCCCAGCATTCTGAGCTGAGAACCTGAAGCGGTGGCTGACCCACCTAGTTATTCTCCCTGAACAGGTGATTCTTATTAACAAGCAGGCGTCTGTTTTCTCATAAAACAAAGATAAACTAAGCAGGCAGCACGTGCCTGCTTACCACTAATCAAAGACAAACTTGAAAGCGTTCTCCACAAGGGAGCAATGGAGCAGGGTCATATATCCTGTGTTTAAAGAATTGGTTTAACTAGCATATGATATGCAACATTGTCTACTATTTTAGAATGCCTTGGGCAGTTTTCCACTTGGGGGCCTGGCTCGGTTTTCCTTGCCATTCTCAGTAAACAATATAATCCATGACACACATTAGGACCTGTTCTCAGCACAGAAAGTTGTCTATTTTAGTATTTCTAGTTGTAGAGGAATAGAAAAAAGTAACTATGTGAGAGTTTCAGCCTCATAATTCTGGGAATGGGAAACTGTTTCTCTTTCACAGCTGAAATTCCCTATTCAGAAAGAAAATCCTGTGGGAGGAAAGTTTAATTCTTTAAGCCATTTTCTCCTACAGCTCTCAATTATAAACAGCAAAAACAAAATAATGGAGTTTTAAAATCCTGTTAAGTACATTTAAAATCAAAAATTAAGAAATGGATGATTTTTTTTTTTTTTTGCTTTTAATATAATCCTAAAATCACTAAAACTTTTTAAAAAACTTTTCTTTCTATATTTTTCCAAAAATGCAGTTTAAAAGTTAATAAACCCAGCTACTAGGTCAGCTGAGGCAGGAGGATAACTTGAGTCCAGTCATTTACATATAGCTGCCAGAGGGAAAAAAGCGCCAGTCAGCCTCTTTACTCTGTTTAAGTCTGGCTTTACACTAGGCTCTTATTGAATATAGGATTCTTGATACAAGAGTCTTGCCGGGTATAGAATTTGCAAGTATTTCCTCTCATTTTGTAGGTTGTCTTTTTACTCTTTTAATAGTGTTCTTTAATATACTGAAGTTCTAATTTTAATATGGTCCAATATATCTGTTGTTTTTCTTTTCTTGCTTGTGTTTTGGTGTCATATTGCCAAATAAAATGTCATGAATATTTACCCCTATATTTTATTTTACTAGTTTCATGGTTATTATCTCCTTATTGACTTTTAAGTTCAGAGGTACAAGTGCAGGTTTGTTACATAGGTAAACTTCTGTCATGGGAGTATTCGTACAGGTTATTTAATCACCCAGGCATTAAGCCTAGTATCCACTAGTTATTTTTTATGATCCCCTCCCTCCTCCCATTCTCTACCCTCCAAAAGGCTCTAGCATGTGTTGTTTCCTTCTATGTGTCCATGTGTTCTCAGCATTTAGCTCCCACTTGTAAGAAAGAACATGCGACATTTGGTTTTCTTTTCCCATGCTAGTTTGCTAAGGATAATGGCTCCCAGATTCATTCCTGTCCTTGCAAAGACATGATCTCATTGTTTGTGATGATGCATAGTATTCCATGGTGCTTATGTACCACATTTTCTTTATCCAGTCTATCACTGATGGGCATTTAGGTTGATTCCATGTCTTTGATTCTATTGTGAATAGTGCTGCAAGTTATGTAAGTGTGCATGTGTCTTTGTATTCCTTTGTGTATATACACAGTAATGGGATTGCTAGGTCGAATGATATTTCTGTCTTTATGTCTTTGGGAAACTGCCACACTGTGTTTCACACTATCTGAACTAATTTACACTAGAGTTTTGATCCATTTTGAGTCAAGTTTTATGTGAGAAGGACTCTCTCTTTTTTTGCAAGTGACTATCCAATTGTCTTTGCATCATTTGTTGAGGAGACTGTTTCTTTTCCCGTTGAATAGTCTTGGCTTTCCTGTTCAGAATCAACTGGCTGTAGATGGTTTATTCCTAGACTGTCAGTTCTTTTACACTGACATATATGTCTATCCTTAGGTGGCATGTGAATGATACTGACCACTGGAATGATGACTCTGGAGACTCTGGTGAGTCTCCACTTCATATGAATTACTGTCTCTTCTCTCACTCTAGACCCCTGTCAGTCTCAATCTTCAGTCCTCAGAGGCTGTTTGTATCTTTTTACATAGAAAAAGATGCTATTTTAGATTCATCCGTTTGTTGTCTTTTGCAACCAACTCTTTGTCCTTTCTTAAACATGGTGCTGAACTGAAAGATGGAGTTTTAAACTGGTCTACAGCCTCCCCCTTCCCCCATCTTTGGAAATGGAGCTTTGTGTTTTTCCATTTCTCACTTGATGTTTTGAAAACTTTGGCTATCTTTAGAACATCAGCATTTCCTTCTTATTCTACTCTCTTCTTTTCTTCTCATCACTCTTCCCCCAACCTGGCATGCAGGGTGGAAGATGTGGATGGGATGTTTTTAACTATTTTACAGTGGTTATGTGACTTCGTGTGTAGTAGGTTCTAGAGTTAGTCACCCTAAAATAAGAATCTGACTATGACGTTTTCTAGTTGTGTGTTCTGAAACAAATTATTTAACTTCTCTGTTTTCTAGTCTTTAAATGGCAAACTAATATTAACAAATTAAGGGTAAATACATAAACAATAAAGGCTTATGTACATGTTCAGTCCTTAGAAGAACACCTGGAAGATGGTAAGTACTCAATAAGAGCAAGCTAATACTATCATTACTGTACATACCTGAACTTCCCTAGTCTTGCCCAGGCTTGGTTTTTTGTTGCCTCTACAGCAGATCTTCCTCCTGACTCCAAGATATTCAGTGTCCAGTCTTATTGGCAGACAGGGTAGAAGTAAGAGAGATGGAACAGCTAATTATAAAGCAAAACTAAATCAGGAAGTTATGTAATCAAGAACACTAAACTCTTCCCCGTAAAGTCTGGAGCAAAGTGAATAAATTACAAAGAACCATAAAGAAGTCATAGAGTCTAAAGTCATGTGAACATCTGTGATGTCTGATATATTTACAAAGGGAAATCAGTAAAGAAAAAAAGTCAGGAAATATTCTACATTATACTTAAGGCTCTTAGTCTCTTTTGAAAAGTGCACATACAATCATGTTGCACAATGACCTTTCAGTCAATCGTGAACCACACATACAGTAATGGTTCCATAAGATTATAATGGAACTGACAATGTTCTATTACCTTGTTACATTATAGCTGTCATAATGCTGTATCACAAACATTACCTTTTTAATGTTTAGATACAAACATATTTACCATTTTCTTACAACTGCCTACAGTATCGAGTACAGTCACATGTTATACAGCTTTGTAGCCTAGGAGCAATAGGCTGCACCATATAGCCCAGGTGTGTAAAAGGTTGTACCATCTGAGTTTGTGTAAGAATACTCTATGATGTCCACACAAGGGCAAAATTGGATAATAATGTATTTCTCAGAATATGTTCCTCTCAATGAGTTACACATGACGGCATATGGTGTTGAATTTTTAATTTCTTGAAGTTTGAAGTTAATAATAATTTACAAAATGAGATCTTTTGACTCAGATAAATTATCTATGCTACATAAGCAGAAAATATTTGATTTAATAAATAGCAAACTCAATTGTCAATATTTTGAATATGCTATGTACATTTGCATTTGTTGCTATTCAAGCTGAATGTTTTTCATAGAGGAAGACTCATTAAAATTTGAAAAAGTGCTAAATGATCTGTCAAATATATTGACATGAACTATGGTAAAGAAGAATAATTATATATTTATTGTACAAAAGGCCTTAGAATAAATCAGTAACTGTAGTTATTTATCAGGATTTGGAGTCATGTCCAGGTTCTTTTCTGAAGAACTTTGTTAATAGGGCTTAACCTTAAGCCCTCATTTAGTCTCATTCTGATTTTCTTATTTGAATTCCAAGAGTTCTTATTAATCAAATGCATAACCGATAGTAAGAGCTCTAGGTTTTCCTTAATAGTATCAGGACTTTCTTTGGGAAACCATGGTATTTGGAGTTACCAAAGTAAAAATATAAAGCCTATTTGGTCTTCTTTTGTATATGATATGCCTCATCCTCATGATTTCACAGTAGCCTCAATACACAAGCCCTGTGATGTCTTAACTTACATAAAAGGATGGTGAGTGAGCAGTGTTAGAAGAAAAAAGGGAAAGAGTGACTAGCCTCTGCAAATAATTGTGACCTTAATGTGGTGATTCTTCTGAACAGAGATTTCCTTTTATCTTCTTTTATACTATTTAACATTTTGAGCAATATTTAACGCCTGTCCTGAGGACTGAAAACTCTTGGCTTAACCCTGAAGACCAAATTTAAACATGATCTAAATCCTTACTTGGGACAAGCTAGACACCATTCTAAAATTGTTATTGGAGGCTCCATTTGATGGGTAAGTAACGCAGGCTGCAACCAGGCTGGACATTCCTTTGTTCAGAAGAGTAATGG
>NW_022442513.1:0-4415 GCF_009761245.1 Sapajus apella
GACAAACATGAGGCCAACAAACATATGAAAAAATGCTCATCATCACTGGTCATCAGGGAAATGCAAATCAAAACTACTTTGAGATACCATCTCACACCAGTTCGTATGGTGATCATTAAAAAATCCAGAGACAACAGATGCTTGAGAAGATGTGGAGAAATAGGAACAATTTTACACTGTTGGTGGGAGTGTAAATTAGTTCAACCATTGTGGAAGACAGTGTGTCGATTCCTCAAGGACCTAGAAATAGAAATTCCATTTGACCCAGCAATCCCATTACTGGGTATATATCCAAAGGATTATAAATCATTCTACTATAAGGACACATGCACACGAGTGTTCATTGCAGCACTGTTTACAATAGCAAAGACCTGGAAGCAACCCAAATACCCATCGATGATAGATTGGACAGGGAAAATGTGGCACATATACACCATGGAATACTATGCAGCCATAAAGAATGATGAGTCTGTATCCTTTGTAGGGACATGGATGAACCTGGAAACCATCATTCTCAGCAAAATGACAGAAGAGCAGAAAATCAAACACCGCATGTTCTCACTCATTGGCGGGTGTTGAACAATGAGAACACATGGACACAGGGAGGGGGGCACTACACGCTGGGGTCTGTTGGGGGGAAATAGGGGAGGGACAGCAGGGGGTGGGGAGTTGGGGAGAGATAGCATGGGTAGAAATGCCAGATATATGTGATGGGGAAGAAGGCAGCAAATCACACTGCCACATGTGTACCTATACAACAATCTTGCATGTTCTTCACATGTACCCCAAAACCTAAAATGCAATAATACAAAAAAAAAAAAAAAAAAAGGCCAACCCATGCTAAAAGTCCAGGCCAGGCCAAAAGGCCAGATCATGCCAAAACACCAGGCCAAAGGCCAGGCCAGAACAAAAGGCAAAGATAAAAGGCCAGGAACATTTTAGCCTGGCCTGGCCTTTTGTCGTGGCCTGGCCTTTTTGCCTGGTTTTTTGGCCTGGCCTGGCCTTCTGGCCGAAAGGCTAGGACAAAAGGCCAGGCCAGGCCAAATGGCCAGGACAAAAGGCCAGGCCAGGACAAAATGTGAGGTCAAAAGGCCAGACCAGGGCAAAAGGCTAGGCCAAAGGGCCAGGCCCCGCCAAAATGCAAGGACAAAAGGCCAGACCAGGCTAAAAGGCCAGACCAGGGCAAAAGGCCAAGTCAAAAGGTGAGGACAAAAGTCCAGGCCAGGTCAAACGCCCATGATAAAAGGCCAGGCCAGGTCAAAAGGCAAGGCCAGGTGAGAAAAACAGGCCAAGAGGCCAGGCCAAAACGCCAGGCCAGGAGAAAAGGCAAGGTCAGGCCAGGCCAGGCCAAAAGGACGGACCAGGCCAAAAGGCCAAGACAAAAGGCCAGGCCAAAGGGCAAGGCCAGGACAAAAGGCCACGCTAAAAGGCTAGGCCATGCCAAAAGGCCAGCCCAGGCCAAAAGTCCAGGCCAGGCCAAAAGGTGAGGCCAGGCCAAAAGGCCAGGCTAGAAGTCCAGACCGGGAGAAAAGGCAAGGTCAGGCCAGACCAGGCAAAAGGCCAAGACAAAAGGCCAGGCTGAAGGGCAAGGCCAGGCCAAAAGGTCAAGAGAAAAGGCCAGGTCAGGCCAAAAGACAAGACAAAAGGTCAGGCCAAAGGGCAAGTCCAGGAAAAAAAGCCAGGCAAGGCCAATCCAGGCCAAAAGGCCGAGCCAGTCCAGGCCAGGCCAAAAATCCGGGCCAGACCAGGCCATGCCAAGAGGAAGGCCACGCCAAAAGGCAAGGCCAAAAGGCAAGGCCAGGCCAGGCCAAAAGGCCGGACCAAAAGGCCAGGCCAGGCCAAAAGGCAAGGCCAGGTGAAAAGGCCAGGCCTGAAGGCTAGGCCAGGCCAGGCCAAAAATCCAGGCCAAAAGGCCAGGCCATGCCAAAAAGCCAGGCCGGGACAAAAGGCCGGGCCAAAAGTCCAGGCCAGGCCAAAAGTCAAGGCCAGGTGAAAAGGCCAGACCAGAAGGCCAGGCCAGGCCAAAAAACCAGGCCCAAAGGCCAGGCCAGGCCAAAAAACCAGGCCCAAAGGCCAGGCCAGGACAAAAGGCCAAAACAGAGATCCAGGCCAGGCCAAAAGGCCAGGAGAAAAGGACAGGGTAGGCCAAAAGTCACGGCCAAAAGGCCAGGCCAGGCCGAAAGGCCAGGACTAAAGGCCAGGCCAGGCCTAAAGGCAAGGCCAAAAGGACAGGACAGGCCAAAATGCCAGGCGAAGCCAAAAGGCCAGGCCAGAAGGCCAGGCCAGGAGAAAAGGCAAAGTCAGGCCAGGCAAGACCAAAAGGCCGGGCCAGGCCAAAAAGCCAAGACAAAAGGCCAGGCCGAAGGGCAAAGCCACGCCAAAAGTCCATGCCAGGCCAAAAGACCAGGCCAGGACAAAAGGAAAGGCGAGGACAAAAGGCTAGGCCAGGCCAAAAGGCCAGGCTAAAAGGCCAGGCCATGCCAAAAGTCCAGGCCAAAAGGCCAGCCCACACCAAAAGACCAGGTCAGGCCAAAAAGCCAAGCCAAAAGGCTGGACCAGGCCAAAAGGACAGGCCAGGCCAAAAGGCAAGGCCAGGTCAAAAGGCAAGGCCAGGCCTAAATGCCAGGACAAAAGGCCAGGTCAGGGCAAACAGCCAGGACAAAAGGCCAGGTCAGGACAAAAGCCCAGGCCAAAAGGCCAGGCCAGGGCAAAAGTCCAAGCCAGGAAACAAAGCCAGGCCAGGCCAGTCCAGACCAAAAAGCCGAGCCAGGCCAGGTCATGCCAAAAGGAAAGGCTAAAAGGCCAGGCCAGGCCAGGCCAAAAGGCAAGGCCAGGTGAAAAGGCAAGGCCAGGTGAAAAGGCCAGGCCAGAAGGCCAGGCAAGGTCAAAAGGCCAGCCCAGGCCCAAAGGCCAGGCCAGGGCAAAAGGCCAGGCCAAAGCGCCAGGACAAAAGGCCAAGCCAGGCCAAATCAAAATGCCAGGCCAGGCCAAAAGGCTAGGCCAGGCCAAAAGGCCAGACCAGGCCAAAAGACAAGGCCATGCCAGGCCAGGCCAAAAGGCCAGGCCAGGCCTGAAGGCCAGGACAAAAGGACAGGTGAGGCCAAAGGGCCAACTCAAAATGCCAGGCCAGGCCAAAAGGCCAGGCCAGGACAAAAGGCCAGGCCAAAGAGCCAGACCAGGCCTAAAGGCCAGAACAAAAGGACAGGCCAGGCCAAAATGCCAGGCCAGACTACAAGGCCAGGCCAAAAGTCCAGGCCAGGAGAAAAGGCAAGGTCAGGCCAGGCCAGACCAAAAGGCCAGGCCAGACCAAAAGGCCAGGCCAAAGGGCAAGGCCAGGCCAAAAGGCCAGGCCAGGACAAGAGGCGAGGCCAGGACAAAAGCCAAGGCCAGGACAAAAGGCCAGGCCAGGCCAAAAGGCTAGGCTAGGCCAAAAGGCAAGGCCAGGGCAATAGGCCAGGACAAAAGGCCATGGCAGGCTAAAAGGCCAGGACAAAAGGCCAGACCAGGCCAAAAGACAAGGCCAGGTCAGGTCAAAAGGCCAAGCCAAAAGGCCAGGCCAGGCCCAAAGGCCATGCCAGGCCAAAAGGGCAGGCCAAAAGGCCAGACCAGGCCAAACGGCCAGTCCAAAAGACCAGGCCAGGCCAAAAGGCCAGGACAGCCCAAAAGTCCAGGACAAAAGGCCAGAACAGACCAAAAGTCCAGGCCAAAAGTCCAGGACAAATAGCCAGGACAACAGGCCAGGCCAGGCCGAAGTCCACCCCAAAAGGCCACGCCAGGCCAAAAGGACAGGACAAAAGACCAGGACAGGAGAAAAGGCTAGGCCCAAAGGCCAGGACAGGCCAAAAGGCCAGGTCAAAAGGCCAGGACAGGACAAAAGGCCAGACCAGGGCAAAAGGCCAGTCCAAAAGGCCAGGCCAGGCCAAAAGGCTATACCAGGGCAAAAGGCCAGGTCAAAAGATCAGGCCAGGCCAAAAGGCGAGGACAAAAGGCCAGGCCAGGAGAAAAGGCAAGGTCAGGCCAGGCCAGACCAAAAGAACAGGCCAAAAGGCCAAGACAAAAGTCCAGGCCAAAGGGCAAGACCAGGCCAAAAGGCCAGGCCAAAAAGCCAGGCCAGGACAAAAACCTAGGCCAGGACAAAAAACAAGGCCAGGACAATAGGCCAGGCCAAAAGTCCAGGGCAGGCCAAAAGGCCAGGCGAGCCCAAAAGCCAGGACAAAATGCCAGGCCAGAACAAAAGCCCATGACAAAAGGCCATGCCAGGCCAAAAGGCCAGGCCAGGACAAAAGGCCAAGACAAAAGGCCAGGACAGTAGAAAAGGCCAGGCCAAAAGGTCAGGCGAGGACAACAGGCGAGGACAAAAGGCCAGGTCAGGCCAAAGGGACAGGACAAAAGGCCAGGCCAGGCCAAAAGGCCAG
>NW_022442514.1:0-4414 GCF_009761245.1 Sapajus apella
ACTCCAGCCACTGCAACAGAGCAAGATCCTGTGTCAAAAAAAAAAAAAAAAAAAAAAAAAAAGAAAAGAAAGAATGAGCCAGGTATGGTGGCTCAGACCTGTAATCTCAGCACTTTGGGAGACCTAAGCAGGTGGGTCAACTGAGGTCAGGAGTTTGAGACCAGCCTGGCCAAAATGGTGAAACCCCACCTCTACTAAAAATACAAAAATTAGCTGGGTATTGTGGAAGGTGCCTGTAATCCCAGATACTAGGGAGGATGAGGCAGCAAAATCACTTGAACCCGGGAGGCAGAGGTTGCAGTGAGTTGAGATAGTGCCATCGCACTACAGCCTGGGTGACAAGAGTAAGACTTCATCAAAAAAGAAAGAAAGAGAGAGAGAAAGAAAAAGAAAAGAAAGAAAGAAGAGAGCAAAGAAAGGAAAGAAAGAAAGAGAAGTAAAAAAGGGAGGGAGGGAGGATACCAAGGAGCCTTCAAAAGCCCTCAAATTCCAAAAATTTTGATTTTACCTCTGGGAGAGTGAGGCCATAGGAGGAGTATCAGCAGAGGTGGGGTGGGATGTTACACCCAATTTTTTTTTTTTTTAGTCTCTACGAAAAATACAGAAATTAGCGAGCATAGTGGTGCACACCTGTTGTTCCAGCTATCTGGGGGAGGGCTGAGGCAGAAGGACGTCTTGAACCTGGGAGGTTGAGGCTGCAGTGAGCTAGGATCATGCCACTGTACACCAGCCTGGGTGACACAGCAAGACGTGTCTCAAATAAAATGACAGGGAGTGGGCAGGGAGCCTGGGGGATGTAAAAGAGCCCTGTCCTCTATTATCACATGGAATCAGAAGTGTCCAGCATGGCAAATCCAAAAATAGAACCCTGAGCTTTAGTGGTTTTTTTTCTTTCTTTTTTTTTTTCTTTTGAGACAAGGTCTTGCCCTGTCACCCAAGCTTGAGTTCAGAGGCACAATCTTGCCTCACTGCAACCTATGCCTCCCAGTTTCAACTGATTTTCCTGCCTCAGCCTCCAGAGCAGCTGGGATTACAGGTGTGCAGCACCATGCCCAGCTAATTTTTTTATTTTTAGTAGAGAAGCGTTTTCACTATGTTGGCCAGCATGGTCTAGAACTCCTGGGCTCATGATCCACCATCCTCGGCCTCCCAAGGTGCCGAGATTACAGGCAGGTGTGAGTCCCCGCAACCGGCCTGAGCTTTAGTACTGAGAGGAACAGCTCTCAAACTGTGCTTCCCAAAGGGGTGGCAGCAGAAGCATCATCACCTGGGAGCTTGCCAAGAATGTACATTCTCAGGCCCCAGGCCCAGATTTGCTGCCTCCGAAACTCTTAGGTTGGGGGCCCACAATCTTAACAACCCCATCCCAGGTGATTCTGATGCACACTCAAATTTAAGAACCACTGAGCTGGGTGCAATAGCTCACACCTATAATCCCAGCACTTTGGGTGGCTAAGGCATGTGGATAGGCTGAGATCAGGAGATTGAGACCATCCTGGTCAATATGGTGAAACCCGGTCTCTAGTAAAAATACAAAACATTAGCTAGGTGTGGTGGCAGCTGCCCATAATCCTGACTACTAGAGAGGCTGAGGCAAGAGAATTGCTTGAACCTGGTGGAGGTTGCAGTTAGCCAAGATTACGGGCAGCTGCACTCCAGCCTGGGAGACAGAGCAAGTCTCCATCTTGGAAAAAGCAATTAAGAATAATTGACTTAGGCCACGCGTGGTGGCTCTGGCCTGTAATCCCAGCACTTTGGGAGGCCGAGGAGGGTGGATCACGAGGTCAGGAGATCGAGACCATCCTGGTCAACATGGTGAAACCAGTCTCTGCTAAAAATACAAAAAATTAGCTGGGCATGGTGGCACGTGCCTATAATCCCAGCTACTTGGGAGACTGAGGCAGGAGAATTGCCTGAACCCAGGAGGCGGAGGTTGCGGTGAGCCGAGATCGTGCCATTGCACTCCAGCCTGGGTAACAAGAGTGAAACTCCTTTACAAAACAGAGTGAAACATCTTTACAAAAAAAAGAAAGAAAAACAGACGACGGGCATTCTCCTGGCGATTAAAATTTTCTAAAATTAGATTGTGCTGATGGCTGTGCAATTAGACAAGTTGACTAAAAATAATTGAAATGTATGCTTGAAATATATAACCTCACCTTATGTAAATTATGTCAATGAAGCACTCGTATAACGTTTGACCCGTAGAAGGCAGCAGAGATCATAAGTTCTATTCAGAACAGCTCCTCCCTGCCTTGGGGGGCTCCCTGGGATAAAGCTATCCCTTTCACTTAGGAATGAAGTGACTGGAATGAAGAATTGGCCAGCTGGGAATTTCCCCTCAACGGCCTAAAATGCCTGTTTAACCAACTGTGGCCAAACTTAGTTCTAAATTTATACCAATTGGCTGGGTGGGCGGGTCTCTTGAACCACAGAACCAGGAGAAGCCACATCTGCCTCCAAGTCTGGAAGAGATGCTTCTCTCCCTCTCTCTTTTTTTAGATGGGTCTTCCTCTGTCACCCAGGCTGGGGTGTGGTGGTGCAATCTTTGCTCACTGCAACCTCCACCTCCCAGGTTCAAGCGATTCTCCCACCTCAGCCTCCCGAGGAGCTTGGATTACAGACATGCACCACCATGGCTGGCTAAGTTTTGTGTTTTTAGTAGAGACGGGGTTTTACCATGTTGGCCAGCCTTGTCTTGAACTTCCAACCTCAGGTGATCTGCCCACCTCAGCCTCCCAAAGTTCTGGGATTACAGGAATGAGCCACTGAACCCAGATGGAAGGGATGGTTCTCACAGGGTAAAACGTAAACTAGGATCCATGGCTTGACCTTCAAAAGACCCCAATCCTTCCAGGCATGGTGGCTCGTGCCTCTAATCCCAGCACTTTGGGAGGCCAAGGCAGGCAGATCACGAGGTCAGGAGCTCGAGACCAGCCTGACCAATATGGTGAAACCCCATCTCTACTAAAAATACAAAAAATTAACCAGGTGTGGTGGCAGCCATCTGTAATCTCAGCTACTCTGGAGGCTGAGGAAAGAGAATCACTTGAACCCAGGAGGTGGAGGTTGTGGTGAGCAGAGATCATGTCACTGCACTCCAGCCTGGGTGACAAAGCAAGACTCTATCTCAAAAAAAAATTCTTTCTTTTCTTCTTTCCTTCCTTCCTTCCTGCCTGCCTGCCTTCCTCCTTTCTTTTTTTTTTTTTTTTTTTTGTAGAGATGGGGTCTTGCTATGTTGCCCAGGCTGGTCTCAAACTCCTGGGCTCAAGCAAGCCTCCTGCCACAGTCTCCAGGGTAGCTGGGACTGCAGGTGTGAGCCACCATGCCTGGCCTTGATGGGAACAAGTGCCCAGAGGAAGTGCAGGGCCCCATCAGGTTCAGGCATGCCACAAGGGCAAAGCCAGTATACACCCTCCCAACTGAGGAATTCAAGGAAAACAAACACCTAAAAGCATGCAGATGGATAGGTTAAAGTACCACCCACTCAGTCATCTCCTAGCAATAATTTATGGAGCATGTCCGGGATAGACAAGGAAGAATGAAACAAGAAAATATCAAAGGGTGGTAGGGTGATTAGGAGAACTCAGGAGAGATGGATTGATTTAAATCCCAGAAGTGTTGGCTGGGCAAAGTGGCTCACACCTGTAATCCCAGCACTTTGGGAGGCCAAGGCAGGTGGATCACCTGAGGTCAGGAGTTTGAGACCAGCCTGGCCAACATGGCAAAACTCTGTCTTTACTAAAAAAAATACAAAAATTAGCCAAGTTTGGTGGCAAGCACCTGTAATCCCAGCTACTCAGGAGGCTGAGGCAGGAGAATTGCTTGAACCCAGGAGATGGAGGTTGCCGTGAGCTGAGATCTCACCGCTGTACTCCAGTTTTGGTGAAAGTGCAAGACCCTGTCTCAAGAAATAAAACTAAAAATAAATAAATAAATAAGAGAAGCATCACTAAGAATTTTTTTTTTTTGAGACAGCCTCGCTCTGTTGCCCAGGCTGCAGTGCAGTGACGGGATCTCGGCTCAACCTCTGCCTCCTGAGCTCAAGCGATTTTTCTGCCTCAGCTTCCCAAGTAGCTGGGATTACAGGCACCTGCCATCACACCCTGCTATTTTTTATTTTTTTGTATTTTTAGTAGAGATAGGATTTCACCATTTGGCCAGGCTGGTCTTGAACTCCTGACCACCTGATCCGCTCACCTCAGCCTCCCAAAGTGCTGGGGTTACAGACATGAGCCACCGCACCCAGCCAAGAAGAGATTTGTTAATTGAGTTCTGAATGACAGGTGGTGTTTGATTGAAGGGGGCTAAAGAGACTCAATTGCCTAGGAGTTCAAGATCAGCTTGTGCAATATAGGGAGACCTTATCTCTACAGAAACAACCAACCAACCAAAAATTAGCTGGGTGTGGTGG
>NW_022442515.1:0-4413 GCF_009761245.1 Sapajus apella
CCTCCAGTTCCATCTCCAGGTGGCATCTGGGCTCTGATATGTAGTACTGAAGGCGTAGATACTCTGCCTCGACCCCCAGGGGCATGGAAAGTTGCCTAAGAAAGACCACCTGGCCCTCGAGGCCTTCCTCCCCCAGCAGGAAGCAGGATACTTCTTTAGTGACTTCTTCAGTGGCTCCCAAGTGAGGACGGGAAGGCCAATAGCAATGTCAGAGCCCCATAGGGGACCCCACAAGGCCCCTGAGGAATTCAAGGTTCTGGGAAGCCAATGGAAGGCCGCAGTCTGGCTCACTGTGCCTGTGGCAGCCCAACCTGTTGGAAATATGAGTGGGTAAACCACACCCCCAATTCCCCACATATGGCCTGAGCACTCCTATCCCATTGTATGAGAATGCACCCATTCACTAATTACATTCAAATGGAAGAGAAGAGCAAAGTCACAGAAGGCTTGTCACAAGGAGTGAGCTGCAGCTTCTCTCCAGTGCTCTGGGGAGGGGTGATGCTATAATGGCCTCTCCCAGCTTCTGCCGTCCACCACATGGAAAGAGTTTTCCCTTAAGGCCTAATGGGCTGCATGTCCACGACTGATGCACAGGTGCTGTCTAGAGGAAGCAGAGTTGCACAGGCTTCAGTCAGACAAGCTCCGGGGAACACCTGAGTGCTGCCCCAGAGCCCCAGCTGACCACCATGCTGGTCCCCAGTCCCCTTGTGTCCCTCCGCTGAAAGGAAGGTGCAGTAATGAGGTTGCTCTTCTCTCCTCAGTTCCACTTCTGCCTGGCAGTGTGACCTTGGAGGACCACTTAAAGTCCGTGTGCCTCAGCCTCCTCTGGCACTCAGGGTCCTGGGGCAGCACCTAAAATCCTTAGACCATGACAGGGATTTTTTTTGGCCAGTGCTTTTGAGGAGACAGTCCTGTAGGAGCTCTTTCAGAGGCTGGCAGATGCTGGATACTCAGGAACTGCTGGTTGCTTGTCCTTTTCAGAAGCTTGGAGGAATAGAGACTCTGCTGACCGCACAGTCCTTTGAGCTGCTCTTCCACTAGGCGGGGCCCAGATCTACGAGACTTAGCAGGCTGAGCCATGAAGTCACCATGGCATGTCCAGCAGAGGCACCTCCTTCCGCCCTGACACTGGGTTGCAGCAGCAAGAGTTGAATCGAGGCCAGGCGTGGTGGATCACGCCTGTAATCTCAGCACTTTGGGAGGCTGAGGTGGGATGATAGCGTGATGCCAGGAGTTCGAGACCAGCCTGGGCGACATGGCAAAACTCCATATCTACAAAAAATACAAAAATTAATCAGACATAGTACCTGTAGTCCCAGCGGCCCAGGAGGCTGAAGCAGAAGGATTGCTTGAGCCAGGAGGTCGAGGCTGCAGTAAGCCGTGATGGTGCTACCATACACCAGCCTGGGCAACAAAGTGAGACCCTGGCTCAAAAAAAAAAAAACAAAAAAAAAAAAACAGAGTTGAATCTGTGTTCTCCGGGGACTTCTAAACAAGGAATAAGCAGATGAGATCATTTCAGGTAGCTGCTATGGAGAAAAATAAAACAGGATAATACGAGGCAGTTGACCACAGAGGAGAGTGGAGAAGAATTTGTTATTTGAGGGGAAATATTTGGCCTGAGACTTGAATGTTGAGGAATCAGCCCTGCAAAGATTTAGGGGAGTGGTAGGGTGAAGGCCCGAGGAAGGGTGCCTGGGCTTTTCCAAGACATGTAAGAAGGCCCAGGAGGCTGGAGGGCAGTGCAAGGGGTGGTGTTACGGGAGGCGAGGCCAGAGTGGCAGGCGGGCGGGCCCCACGCACCGTGTCCCCTGTCCTTGGAAAGGACAGGTTGCTGTCGCATCTGCAGAGGGAAGTCCTGGGGGGCTTGAGGCAGGGGGGGAATGTGTTTTCCAATTTAGACATCGAAGGATGATTTTGGCTGCTGTGGAGAATGGTCAGGGGTTAGCCGGAGGTGACATACGGAAGGAGGGAGACCAGTCAGCTGGGATGGTGAGAAACAGCGGTGGCATGGACTAGATGGGCCAGGGCAGGTGGCACAAACCCGATGCACTGGAAGGTAGAGCCAACCTGACGTACTGATGGCTGGGTGGGAGACCAAGGGACAGCATGGTCGACCAGATGATTCTGTGCTGATTCCTCTGTCTTTGTATCCAAAAGAAATCGGCTTTCGAGGGAATAAACCTGGTCTCATCAGTTCCCTGTCCTTGTGGTCTGTGGAAGTGTAACGTGATGGTCTGAGACCTGGGATTGTGAACTTCCTCAGCCCCGCCCCGTACACATACACACTAACACACACACATGCCAGCCTGGGCCTCCCCCAGTCTGTCACTTCCTCTATAAAGTATCAGTCACAGCCTCTGCATCCACATACCCTGACCGGCTGGAGAACCCTACTCACCCTCGCCATGCTGTGTTGCAGACTTTTCACCTCTCTTGGGAGTACAAGGACCATGTTCTCGTGAAGGCCTTCATGGAGTGCAAGAAGAGGAGCTTGGTCAACCGGTGCCAGGTCAACCACATGCTGGGCCCCAAGAAGAACCAGGCCCTGCCCTTCATGCCAATGTCCTACCAGCTGTCCCAGACCTACTACAGGTGAGTGCCTGTCAGAAGCCCTGGGTACTCTGAGGTTGAGCCACGCCCTGTCTCTAAAGAGGAACCATGGAAACATCCAGGGCCATGAGAGTGTGTAGGAGCCGGGACCCCTCGAAGCCTCGTGCACAAGATGCAGGCTGGGGTTTCCTCCAGCCCCTGTCTTCCTTTCTGGTGTGGGGATAAGGTGGGCGCTGGCAGTATCTTTGTGTTGGTGGCGTTGCCATTTTTGCAGGTAGTTTATTTTTGTTTCTCTCATCAAGTGGTGTGAAATCAGTTTAAGAAGTAGCCTGGCTGGAAGTCCACCCTGTTGGTTGGGCTTAGCCTCAGTCCCCCTTCTGCGTAGCCCCGAGACCCGGGAAGCCTCCCAGGCCCATTTGCAGCACCAGCAGCTGGTGCAGGGTTGGGGTGCAGAGGTGCATTCAGACGGGCCCCCTCCTGAAGTGCTCTTGCAATGTGGCTTCATGTGACAGCTGGTGTGGCATCATCAGCCTCCTGACCACATGCAGACGAAACCCCTGAGAATATTCCCAAGCTGCCACCTTGACGGTTTTCCCTTCACGCCATTCTCCTTGCCTACCCTCCGGTCGGCACGGGGCTGTAGTCAGATGCTCAGAGACAACACCAAGAATCTTTCAGTTCTCTATCCCATCCCTTCCCCGTGATGGTAGACACTTTCTCCTCCCTAAACCCTCACCTCAAATGACCCTTGGGCCTCTGGGAAGTAGATTTAGCAGCAGAAGATACATGTCCAAGTCCAACAAGGCCATTTGTCATGGAGCCACTGCTCTGATGTCCCCATCTGAACCTATGATAGTGGTCAGCAAACAAGGAAGGCCCCTTGGGTCCCTCCCTTTAACCCTGGTAGCAGGGTCGTGGAATGCTGCTCTCTGGACAAAGCCAGGGAAGTGACTCACCAGGCACTGCATGGAGACAATGACCTTAGGCACACATGTCCCCTCCTTTCTATATGAGACCAGGGCTGGCTTTGTGCAGAGACTGTTGTTACAGAAAGCATGTTCACCATCCCTAGTTCAGCATCTGTGCACGGTGAGCGCTGGTGAGGTAAGCCTGCCAGCGCCCTCCTGGAGTGCCAGGTGAGGCCACAATGAGTTAGATGAGACAGGACTCTGCCCGGAAGATGCTCAGGCAGGCGGGGAAGAGAGAGACACACACACCACTAGCTGGGAACGCAGCGCCATCATTTGGGATGGGAAAGAGAGCTTTAGGGGAGAAGTGGGGCGTTTCACTTAGTTCTCATCATAATGATTTGGTGTGCTCATAGCTTGTCCAAATGAAGGCTTCCCATGGCCACCCCTCAGGCCCTTCCTTTTTGTCTGTGTAGGATTTTTACATGGCAGTTTCCAAGCACCATCTGCAAGGAGTCATTC
This sequence comes from Sapajus apella, assembly GCF_009761245.1. NCBI lineage: Eukaryota > Metazoa > Chordata > Mammalia > Primates > Cebidae > Sapajus > Sapajus apella. The sequence goes on from NW_022442515.1 coordinate 3,984, forward strand.
CAGTTTTTGGACAGAATGCAGGCTGCCAGCAAGTTGGACCAGCCTGATCATTTCTCTTTCAAAGACCAGGATAATAACGAGCCCACAAATGACATGGTGGCCTTGGACGGCCCTGGAGGAAGTTGTGTGGCCGTCCTGACCCTCTTCTCTCTGGGCCTTAATTCCGAGGACGTCAGGATCCCAGAGCAGATCATCGTGGTAGACAGCTCAATGGTGGAGAATGAGGTCATCAAAAGGTAAGAGCCCGGTGTCCGCGACATCGGGTCTGGACATGTGCTAGGCATTGGCCAGACACAGATGAGCAGGGATCAGCAGTGCCTTCTGGGAGCTTGCAGGACAGGCTTTGCAGATGAGTGACTGGGGATTACAGTCCAGTCCAAGGCATCCTCTGCTGGTGCCTCCCGGGTGCTATGGGAATCCACCAAAGAGA
>NW_022442516.1:0-4412 GCF_009761245.1 Sapajus apella
TTTTGCATTTTTAGTAGAGACGGGGTTTCACCATGTTGACCAAGATGGTCTCGATCTCTTGACCTCGTGATCCACCCGCCTCGGCCTCCCAAAGTGCTGGGATTACAGGCTTGAGCCACCGCGGGGCCAGCTCTTCCTCTGTTCTATGTGTTACTGTGTTGCCTGAATATGGAGGCTACAATGAGGGAATCAATCACTCTCCTGTAACTGTGTTGCTTGCGTTTCTTTGGTTGGGGTAGTTATTGCAGGGTGGGTGCATTTTTACTCTGACATCCTGGAATGGTAAAACTACTTTCCTGGATGAGAAGTGTCGAACTATCAGTGTCCAGAAAAAACTTAGGGCAGACTAGAGTAGAATCTAAATACAAGAGACTAGTGGTAGCTCTGCAAAGTTCAAAGGAAGAAAATAATTTCAGATTATCTGGGAAGAGAACGGTAGGCCATGAAACAGCAAAGTCCAGCCAGCAGAGATAGGCAGGGAAGGTCTTTTTTCCATACACAGAATGGCACTACATGCTCAAGTCACTTACCACTTGCTTCAAGGTTCTCCTCTTCTTGTTCTTCTGCTTCTTCATCGCCCTCGGTTTTGTAATAGGACTCCCACCCTGACATGTTGGCTACTGCTCACTAGGCGAAAGATGTTAAAGTCAGTAACAGTAAAATTTAAACTGAAAAAATACCGACCTCTAGGTTCTCATATTTTTTTTTGTTTTTTTGAGACAGAGTCTCGCCGTCACCAGGCTGGAGTGCAGTGGAGTGACTTCGGCTAACTGCAACCTCCGCCTCCCGAGTTTAAGCGATTCTCCTGCCTCATCCTCCTGAGTAGCTGGGACTACAGGCACGCGCCACCACGCCCAGCTAATTTTTGTATTTTTAGTAGAGACGGGGTTTCACCATGTTGGCCAAGATGGTCTCGATCTCTTGACCTCGTGATCCACCCGCCTCGGCCTCCCAAAGTGTTGGGATTACAGGCCTGAGCCACCGCGCCCGGCCGTGAGATCTGTTCTAAAGGCTTGGTTAGTAGTGAGGAATGTGGACGATGGATACTGCTACCTCGAGAGCTCAGCAGTCGGACTGCATTGGTAAATGCGCCTGGGGGCCATCTCAGTAGCAGCCTCATCTCAGTTATCCCTCACGTTTCAGGGCCCGCGGCGGCCCGATCCCAGAGGTCCCGCCCCCGGCGCCATTTGGACGTTGAGGGATTCCCGCTCCGGGATTCTGTGCTCTCTAACGAACCCCCTTGTCCTCAATACCGACCAAAAATCTCCCCAAATCCCTCAGACGATCACACCCAGCGAAGTCTCAAACGCAGACAGGCCTCAAACCCAGGCAGGCCTCAAACGCGCGGTGCCGCCTCCTTCGGAAGGAAGGAGCGTGGTCACGAGTCTGTCTATACACTTCGGAGTCGCACTCTTAAGGGTAACGCTAACTCACCGGCAAGGCTATAAGAGCGCGCAAGACTGAGTGGGCGAAGCGGGACGAAGCCAGGTCCAGATGGCGAACAACACAAACGGATAACGGCCCACTTACCTTTGGCGCAGGGAAGCGACCAACTTGGACAGAAGACGAGAATGCACGCAGGCGCGGGCCCAGTTCTCTCTCCCAATCGACGCTCCCTACGTCATCACGCATGTACGCACTGCTTAGCGCCGGGCTTGCTTGCACATTCCCCAACCAGCTTCTACTTACGTCACTGACGAAAGCCAACCCACCAGCGGAACCCCGCCCCCTCCCGCAAAGCCCCGCCCCCGCTTGCGTCAGGACTGTACGCACATGCGCTAAAGTGCGTCCTTAGCCCCGTCCCCTCCCCCTCTTTCGTATGAACCCTCCCTGTCCCTTCTCTGTCACCTCACAGTAGTCTTTGCCGGTAGCGGGTGTGGAGGCGCAAGCAGCTCACGGCGGCCTCTTCCCCGCCCCTCTGGCCGGGCCTGGGCTCGGGCCCCCTCCTCCCTCCGCTTCCCACCCCCGTCGGGTACGGGAAGGTCCAAGCCGCTGCCGGGTGCCCGAGGGCCGTCGTGGCCGCCGTCGCCACGGGTCCAAATGGAGCCGCCGAATCTCTATCCGGTGAAGCTCTACGTGTACGACCTGTCCAAGGGCCTGGCCCGGCGGCTCAGCCCCATCATGCTGGGTGAGGGGGAAGGGGCCAGGTGGGCGGGAGGGCGGGAGCCAGGCCAGACGGTGGCGGCTGGCCGAGGTGGGGAGACACATGGCCCAGAGGATATTAGAAAAGCCCGAGTGGAGAAGAGAGTGGTCTGAGGCTTGGGCCATCTGAGCCCCGCTTTAGCCCCGCAGATACCATCCTAACGTTTGGATCCAGGGGGAAGGGATGGAGGAGTCACGCCTCCCCCTTGCAGGGGGCTCGGGCAGAAACCGAACCCTCGAAAGCCCCTTCGACGGGGGATAAACCAGCACTGGATCCCGGCGGGTTCCCTCCCTCGCTCCGGGAGCTCGGTGCACTCCTGCCTCCTTGGCGCGGTGTAGGAAAGATGAGGATGCCTGCCGCGCGGTGCCCCTCGTGGTGACAGAGACACTGCGGAGGTGGGGTGGCCCTCGGAGAACCTTGCCTAAGTGCCAAAAGGAAACTCCCTTTGCAGTCCCGGGGTTAGGTGGGATGGGGGAGATAGCCATCGCCCCCAGGTATGTCAAATCAGGACAACAGAAGCCTGGAACTCCAGAATTCATCAAGCAGTCTTCTCCCCACAGTTTCAAATGGCAAGAAAGCAGTTTTGGGGGAGAGATGGATGAGGTTGTGTCAATAAGGATTAGTAAGAAAAGTATTTCGGTTGTGCTCCATTAAATCAGCCCTCATTCAGTGACCATCAAACCTCATTCCAACTTAAATAGAGGAATGTCTTGAGTAACACAGGAATTATCAGGTTTGTAATCATGAGCAGGAAATAATTCCAATAATTGAAAATTGAAGTTTTGACAACATCCATTTGAATAGCTAGTTTTTCCTGGCTTCTGTGGAGACATTGGTGAATGATTTAGTTCATCTCTGTGAAACCAGGGGGCAGAGGTCAAGTAAGCCAGGCTACTTTTAAGGGCATCTTTCAATATCCTTGAGTTTCTAATATGTCATAGTTAATTGAACTTAATTTCACAACCGTGGGCCCATGAGTGTTTTCTATATTTGGCTTCACATCAAAATCATCTAGGGTGCCTGTTAAAAATGCAGATACTTTCATTTCCAACGTATATTGTTAAATGAGATTCAAAAAGACAAGGTTAGAACAGCTCTTTAAATATGCAAATCAAAGGATATATATGTGCTTGCTTAGGCAAATAATTATCCATAAGGATACACAGAAATTGGTAGCAGCAGTAACTTATGGAAAGGGGAACTTGATGTCAGGGGGACAAGAGTAGAAGAGAAACTTTGCTGTAAACTGCTTCTTACCTCTGGAACTGTGTATTACATACACAGACTATCTATTGAAAATGAAAATGAGAAAAGTTTTAATCACATGGATTCTAGAGCTTTACTTCACAAATACTAAATCAGAATCTCCTGGCATTTTGGTCCAAAAATCTCTCTCTCTATATATAGATGTATATATATATATATTTTTTTTTTTTTTGAGATGGAGTCTTGCTCTGTAGCCCAGCCTGAAGTGCAGTGGTGCCATGTTGGTTCACTGCAGCCTCCGCCTCCCTGTACCGGTTCAAGCAGTTCTCCTACCTCAGCCTCTCAGGTAGCTGGGATTATAGGCACAAGTCACCATGCCCAGCTAATTTTTGTATTTTTAGTAGAGACGGGGTTTCACCACGTTGACCACTCTGGTCTTGAACTCCGGACCCCGTGATCCACCCGACTCTGCCTCCCAAAGTGCTGGGATTACAGGCTTGAGCCACTGTGCCTGGCCAAAAAAAATCTATATTTTTAATGAGCTTCTTGCTAATTCTTTTTTTTTTTTTTTGAGACGGAGTATCGCTCTTGTTACCCAGGCTGGAGTGCAATGGCGCGATCTCGGCTCACCGCAACCTCCGCCTCCTGGGTTCAGGCAATTCTCCTGCCTCAGCCTCCTAAGCAGCTGGGATTACAGGCACGCGCCACCATGCCCAGCTAATTTTTTGTAGCTTTAGTTGAGATGGGGTTTCACCGTGTTGACCAGGATGGTCTCGATCTCTTGACCTCGTGATCCACCCGCCTCGGCCTCCCAAAATGCTGGGATTACAGGCTTGAGCCACCGCGCCCGGCTGCTTCTTGCTAATTCTTATGTAGCCAACCCATTATTTGACAGGGGTTTGGGCCTAGATAACCAGTTGTTAAAATGAGTAAGGCATATCTGAAAGCAAAACTTACAAAGTCACTGAGGAAGTTGTTACTCATTAATAGATTACATCAGTCAAGTTCTAACTAAACTTCTTGGAATGGAGCCATTTAGTTTTTTTTTTTTTTTTTTTTTTTT
>NW_022442517.1:0-4412 GCF_009761245.1 Sapajus apella
GGTTAACAGACTGTTAGATATGTAATGCACAAATATTTTCTTCCTTTCTGTGGGATGTGTTTACATTTTTTTTTTTGAGATGGACGGACTCCTGCTCTGCTTCCCAGGCTAGAGTACAGTGGCATGATCTCGGCTTATGGCAAACTGTACCTCTGGTTTCCAATGATTCTGCTGCCTTAGCCTCCCAGGTAGCTGAGATTACAGTCTCCCACTACCTTGCCCAGCTAATCTTTTATACTTATTTATTTATTTTCGAGACGGAGTCTTGCTCTGTCACACAGGATGGAGTGCAGTAGCACCATCTCAGCTCACTGCAAACATCGCCTCCCAGGTTGGAGTGATCTTCTTACCTCAGCCAGCTGAGGAGCTGGGATTACAGGCACAAGCCACTATGCCCGGCTAATTTTTGTATTTTCAGTAGAGACAGGTGTTCTTCATGTTGGTCAGGCTGGCCTAGAACTGCTAACATCAGGCACTCTGCTCACCTCAGCATTCCAAATTGCTGGGATAACAGGCATGATCCACTGCATCCTGCCACGGCCAGGCATTTTAGTTTTCTTTCCTTTTTCAGGTGGGATCTTGTTGTGTCAGCCAGGCTGGAGTGCAGTGGCTCAAAGTCGGCTTACTGCAGCCTCCACCTCCTGAGTTCAAGCAGTTCTCTTGCCTCAGCCTCCCAAGTAGCTAGGATTCCAAGTGCATGCTACCAGGCCTGGGTAATGTTTCTATTTTTAGTAGAGACGGGATTTGGCCATAATGGCCAAGCTGCTCTTGAACTCCTAAACTCAAGTGATGTCTGCCTCGGCTTCCCAAAGTGCTGTGATTATGGGCGTGAACCTCCATGGCCGCCCCTTCTTTTTTGAGAAGGGGTCTAGAGCTGTCACCCAAGCTGGAGTGCAGCGTTGTGATCTTGGCTTACTGTAACCTCCACATGGTGGGCTCAAGCAGTCCTCCCGTTTTGGCCTCCCAAGTATCTGGGACTACAGGTGTGTGCCACCATGAACTGGCTAATTTTTGTATATTGAGCAGAGAGGTGGTTTGCTATGTCATCCTTGCTGGTCTTGAACTCCTGGAGTCACATGATGCACCTTCCTCTGCTTTCCCATGTGCTGGGATTACAGGCATCAACTGATGTGCCCAGCTACTTTTTTTCTTTTTGAGGAATTGCCAAAGTATGTTAAATACAGGATGCGCCATTTCTATGGCCCGTACAGTATTTAAGGGTTGTGATTTCTCTCTGACCTTGCCAACACTAGTTAATTTACATTTCTTGGATTATAGCCCTTCTAGTGTGTATGAGGGAGTATGCCGTGGTTTCAGTTTAGATGGCCATAATGATAATGATGCTGATCATCTTTTTATGTGCTTGTTTTCCATTAGCATGTATTATTGGCAAAGTGTGTGTATGTCATTGTGTATGACATTGAGTACGACATTGAGTATGTCATTCAGTTTAGATGGCCATAACGATAATGACATTATTCATCTTTTATGTGCCTGTTTTCCATTTGGATGCCTTATTGGCAGAGTGTATGTTTAGCTGTTTCTCCATTTTGTAATTTTTGTTCTTGGTTATAGAAATTATACATTGTGGTTAACAGACTGTTGGATATGTAATGCACAAATATTTTATTCCTCTCTGTGAGTTGTGTTTTCTATTTTTTTTTTTTTTTTTTTTTGAGATGGACGTACTCTTGCGCTGTTTTCCAGGCTGGATTGCAGTGGTGTGGTCTCGGCTCACGGCAACCTCTGCCTACTGGTTTCAAATGATTCTTCTGCCTCAGCTTCCCAAGTAGCTGAGATTGCAGTTGCCCACTACCATGCCCAGCTAATCTTTTGTATTTATTTCTTTTTGAGACGAAGTCTTGCTCTGTCACCCGGGCAGGAGTGTAGTAGCACCAACACGGCTCACTGCAAACTTCACATCTCGGGTTGAAGTGATCTTCCCACCTCAACCAACTGAGAAGCTGGGATTACAGGCATATGCCACTATGCCCGGCTAATTTTTGTATTTTCAGTAGAGGCACGTATTTTTCATCTTGGTCAGTCTGGTCTAGAACTGCTAATGTCAGGCGCTCTGCTCGCCTCAGCCTCCCAAATTACTGGGATAACAGGCGTGAGACACTGCACCCTGCCACTCCCAGCCATTTTGGTTTTCTTTCCTTTTTTCTTTTTCAGATGGGATCTTGCTGTGTCAACCAGGCTGGAGTGCAGTGGCTTGATGTCGGCTTACTGCATCCTCCACCTCCTGGGTTCAAGCAGTTTTCCTGCCTCAGCCTCCCAAGTAGCTGGGATAACAAGTGCATGCTAGCAAGCCCCGGTAATTTTCATATATTTAGTAGAGGCAGGGTTTTGCCATATTGTCCAAGCTGCTCTTGAACTCCTTACGTTAAACGATTTGTCTCTCTCAGCCTCCCAAAGTGCTGGAATTATAGGCATGTACCACCATACCTGCGCTTTCTTTTTTGACACATGGTCCTGTGCTGTAGCCCAAGGTGGAGTGCAGAGTTGTGATCTTGGCTTACTGTGACCTCCACATTGTGGGCTCAAGCAGTCCTCCCGTTTCGGCCTCCCAAGTAGCTGGCACTACAGGTGTGTGCCCCCATGAACTGGCTATTTTTTGTATTTCCAGTAGAGAGTTGGTTTTGCCATGTCGTCCTTGCTGGTCTAGAACTCCTGGAGTCACATGATGCACCTGCCTCAGCCTCCCCATGTGCTGGGATTACAGGCATCAACTGATGTGCCCAGCCAGTTCTTTTTCTTTTTGAGGAATTACCAAACTATGTTAAACACAGGATGCACCATTTCTGTTTGCCGTACAGTATTTAAGGGTTGCGATTTCTCTCTGACCTTGCCAACACTTGTTAATTTACATTTCTTGCCTTATAGCCTTTCTAGTATGTGTGAGGGGGTATGTCATGGTTTCAGTTTAGATGGCCATAATGATAATGATGCTGATCATCTTTTTATGTGCTTGTTTTGCATTTGCATGTATTGTTGGTAAAATGTGTATGTCATTGTGTATGACATAGAGTCTGACATGTAGTATGTCATTCTGTTTAGATGGCCATAATGATAATGATATTATTCATCTTTTATGTACCTGTTTTCCATTTGGATACCTTATTGGTGGAGTGTATGTTCAGCTGTTTCTACATTTTGTATTTTTTGTTGTTGAGTTATACAAGGTATACATTGTGGTTAACAGACTGTTAGATATGTAATGCATAAATATTTTCTTTTTTATGTGGGTTCTGTTTTCACTTTTTTTTGAGGTGGATGGACTCTTGCTCTGTTTCCCATGCTGGAATGCAGTGCTGTGATCTCGCTCACAGCAAGCAGTAACTCCTGGTTTCATATGATACCCCTGCCTCAGACTCCAAAGTAGTTGAGATTACAGTCTCCCACTACCATGCCCAGCTAATTTTGTATATTGATTGATTTTTGAGATGGTGTGTTGCTCTGTCAGCCAGGCGGGAGTGCAGTAGTGCAATATCGGCTCACTGCAACTTCTACCTTCCGGGTTCAAGCGATTCTTCTCCCTGAGCCTCCTAACAAGCTGGGATTACAGGCCTGTGCCAACAAGCCCGACAAATTTTTTGTATTTTTCATAGATATGGTGTTTCTCCACAATGGTCATGTGGCCTCAAACTCTCAACCTCAGTTGATCTGCTTGCCTCAACTTCCCATTGTGCTGAGATTACCGGCGTGAGCCATTGCACCTGCCACTCCTAGGTATTTTGGTTTTCTTCCTTTTTTATTTTGAGATGGGTCTTGCTCTGTCATCCAGGCTGGAGTGCAGTGGCCTGATAACTGCTCACTGGAACCTCTTCCTCCTGGGTTCAAGCAATTCTCCTGCCTCAGCATCCCAAGTAGCTGGGATTACAGGTGCCTGTTGCCATGCCTGACTAATTTTCATGTTTTGGGTAGAGATGGGGTTTCACCATGTTGGGCAAGCTGGTCTCAAACTCCTGACCTCAAGTGATCCGTCTGCTTCAGCCTCCCAAAATGCTGGGATTACAGGCATGAGCTACCATGTCCACCCTTTCTTTTTTGTGATAGGGTCTTGTGCCATGTCTCAGGCTGGAGTGCAATGGTGTGATCTCGGCTTACTGCAACCTCCACATTCTGGGCTCAATAATCCTCCTGTCTCAGCCTCCCAAGTAGCTTTGACTACAGGTGTGTGCCACCATGCTTGGCTAAATTTTGTATTTTTACTTGAGACGGGGTTTTGCTATGTCATCCTGTCTCTGTCTCCCAATGTGTTGTGATTGCAGGTATTAGCTACTGTGCCCAGACTATTTTTCACTTATGACTAAATAAGAAACTATGTTAAAAATAGGCTGCCCCATTTTACATTCACATACAGTATTTAAGGATGATGATATCTCTCTGACCTTGCTAACACTTGTTAT
>NW_022442518.1:0-4410 GCF_009761245.1 Sapajus apella
TTAGGTTTTTTTTGATCCTGACAGCTTCCCACTTTGATCTCTGTGTTGTCCCTTGCAGTTCATTTATTGAATAAATCAGGCCGTTTCCCCATAGTTTGGATTATGCTAAGTGTATTCTCATTATGCTGTTTCCCATACTGTGAAGTTTGCTAATTGTATCTTGGGATGTTGGTTAACTTGCTCTTCACTTTGTTCTAGTTTTTATTAATTAGTAGTTTGATCTTAAGACTTGGTCAGATTCAGGTTGGACTGAGGGTCAGGAGAAAAAGACTGTGCTAGTTTCTTCTGGGAGGAGGTGTGTGCTCTCTGGACATCTTTTCTTTTTTCATTAGTGATGTTAATGGCCACTGATCAATTATGGATTGAACAATGAAGGTATTGTTGTATCATTCCTTCTCCATTTATGAGCTGTCATACTTCCAGAAAGAGATACTGCTACCCTAAGAAGGGCCTTGCATGAAGAAAAAAATAATGTAAATATAAAAAAGAGATGCTGCTTCTTATAAACTGTGTTACTCACTTGTACAATTTATATAGAAAATGCCAGTTCATGGCTTGATTTCTTCTGTTTATCATTTTTCAAAATGATGGGCTGTTTCATTTATATCCTTCAATGGTGACCACTTCTATTAATTAATTTATGTAGGCAGGGAGGGTCGAGCTCTGTTGCCCAGGTTGGTATGCAGAGAAGCAGTCATGCCACTACAGCCTCAATCTTCTAGGCTCAGGTGACCCTCCCATCTCAGCTTCCTGACTAGCTGGGACCAAAGACATGGGCCCTCGTACCTGAGTAATTTTTTAAATGTTTTGTAGAGACAAAGTCCCCCTGTGTTGCACAGGCTGGTCTTGAACTCCTGGGTGAAGTGATCCTCCTAACTCAGCCTCCCAGAGTGTTGAAATTACAGGCATGAGGAACTGTGCCAGCCCGCTTTTATTTTTTCAAAAGGATCATTATGAATGCAGACATTCAAACATATCTGATATATCTCAATTCACTGCAACTATTATCCTGATTAATGCACAAAATGTCCTATCGTTGGTTAGAAGGAGTCCCTTTAGACTGGCCCTTCAGACATGTTGAAATCATCCTAATGATCTCTGATGGATTCTTTGCTATCCAGAATGACAATATGTTCCAGACTCCTTACACATTTCTGGCCTAGGCCTGGAATCAGCACTTTCTCCAGGAAGGCTTGTTTTCTTTCATTGGGCAATGGTATTTTGAGACTATTTTGAGACTACAATCTTGGTGCTAGGGGTAAATAGTATAATTTTAAAACTTCAAAAAATGCCTGGCTCATGCCCATAATCCCAGCACTTTGGGAGGCCGAGACGGGTAGATTACCTGGGGTCATGACTTTCAGACCAGCCTGGACAACATGGTGAAACCCCATCTGTACTAAAAATACAAAAAATTAGCCAGGCATCATGGCAGGAGCTTGGGAGGCTGAGGCAGGAGAATCGCTTGAAACTGGGAGACGGATGTTGTGGTGAGCTGAGATTGCATCATTGCACTCCAGCCTAGGCAAAAACAGCAAAACTCTGTTTCAAAAAAAAAAAAAATTTTAAAAATTAACAGCGTTATAGAAGTATAATTTACATACTAAAATTTACCCATTTTAAGTGTACAATGATATGTGTGTGTGTGTGTGTGTGTGTGTGTGTGTGAGGAGAGAGAGAGAGAGAGAGAGATAGAGAGAGAGAGAGACAGGGTTATCACTCTGCTACCAAGGCTGGAGTGCGGTGGTGCCATCATGGCTCACGGTAGCCTCAACCTCTTGGGATCAGGTGATCCTCCTGCCTCAGCTTCCTGAGTACCTGAGACTACAGGCTTGTGCCACCACACTTGTTTAAGTGTTTAAATTATTTGTAGAGATGGAGTCTCTATGTTTCCCAGGCTGTTCTTGTACTCCTGGGCTCAAGTGATCTTCTTGCCGTGGCCTCCCAAAGTGCTGGGATTACAGGTGTGAGCCACTGTGCTTGGTCCAATTCAATGATTTTTAGTATATTTACAGAATTATGTAACAATCACCAAAATCTAGTTTAAGAGCATTTCATTATCCAAGAAAGAAACTTGTGGCCATCAGTCACTTTTCAGTCTCCTTCCCAGCCCTAGTCAAACAGTAAGCTGCTTTCTATCTCTATCTTAGGCTGTTCTGGACCTCTCACATAAACAAAATCATGCGATGTGAGTTCTTCTGCATCTGGCTTCTTTCACAAAGCATTGCGTTGTTGAGGTTGATCACTGTGGTAGCAGGCCTCGGAACTCAATTTTTGATTGCTGCATAGTATTCCTTTGTATTCTCCACATTTGAATTCTTCGTCAGTTGATGGGCATTTGGCTTGTCTCCACTTTTTGGTTCTTGAGAGTGGTGTTGTTATGAACATTCACCTACAAGTCTTTGTGTGAACATCATTTTCATTGTTCCTGGTGCGATACCTAGAAGTAAAGTTGCTGACTTTAAGGCAATTTGACTTTATTTTATTTTATTATGATTTTTGTCTTGAGCCCCTTGCAGTTCTGCTAGAGAAGGCAATTTTATTTTTAACATTTTGAGAAACTGTCAGACTATCTTGCAAAAAAGTGGCTGTACCATTTTACATTCCCACTGGCAGCGTATGAGGGTTCTGTCCTCCACATCCTCTCCAGCACTTGGTGTTACGCGCCTGCTTGGTTGTAGTTATTCTAGTGGGTGGAAAGAGACATCTCATTATGGATTAATTTGCATTTTCCTAGTGACTAATGATGTTGAACACTTTTTAATGTGCTTATTGGACATTAAAATATTATCTTTAGAGAAATGTTTCTTCATGTTCTTTTCCCATTTTTAATGGGATTGTCTTTTAATATTGAGTTGTAAGAGTTCTTCTGGATATCTGAGTTATTAGACATATGATTTATAAATATTCTCTCCCATTCCGCGGGCTATCTTCCCCTTTCTCGATTGTATCTTTTGATGTGCCAAAGTTTTAAATTCAGCTGATGTTCAATTTTTCATTTTCTTGCTTTTTCCCTTTCCTCCTTTTCCAGGTCTCATTAGGTAACCCTGACTGCTCTTCAACTGTGCTTTTGGTGTTGTATCTAAAACATCAGTGCCTTACACAAGATCACAAGAATGTACTCTTACGTTTTCTTCTAAGAGTTGCATTGTTTTAGTTTTACATTTAGGTCTGTGATCTGTTTTCAGTTAATTTTTGTGTATGGTCTTAGGAAGGGACCCAAATTAATTTATTTGTACATGAATATCCAGTTGCCTCAGCACCATTTGTTGAAAAGTCTATTCGTGGTTAGAAACAGTGGATCATAACTGTCATCCCAGCACTTTGGGAGGCCAAGGCCAGAGTAATAATTGATTCCAGGAGTTTAAGGCTAACATCTGCCTAATTCTACCCAGAATTTCTCCAACATCTGCCTAATTCTTCCCCCACACCCAGCCCTGGGTAACCACCATTCTCTCTGCTTCTATGAGTTCAATATTTTTTCTTTTTTCCTTTTTCTTTTTCTTTCTTTCTTTTTTTGTTTTAATGAATCAGTTCCTAAGCAGAGTTCAACTTTTTAAGGATCCACACATGAATGACATCATGCAGTATTTGTCTTTCGGTGCTCTGCTTATTTCGCTTAGCATAATGTCATCCAGTTTCATCCATGTCATCACAAATACAACATTTTTTTCTATTTTGAGGCTGAATAATATTCCATTGTGAATACAGAAACATATATATTCCTATGTTCCTCACAATTCTGTGTTAAGGCTCAATAGTATGCCATTGTGACTATAGGAATATATATTCCCGTATTCCTTAAATTTTATTGTAATGCAAGGATTGTCTTTTCTCCACATCATCACCAACACGTGTTATCCCAATCCCTGTCAAAATTCCAGTGGTATTCCCCATAGAAATAGAAAAAATGATTCTAAAACTTATATGGAAGCACGAAAGATCCTGAATAACCAAAGAAATTTTGACTGAACACAAGAACAAAGCTGGAGGAATCACACTACCTCATCTCAAGGTCTACTATAAAGCCATAGTAGTGAAAAAAGCATGGTACTGCTACAAAGATAGACATGATCGACCACTGGAACAAAACAGAGAGTCCTGAAATAAATCCATGGATCTACAATGAACGAATCTTCCACAAAATGCCAAGAACATGCAGCCCAGAAAAGACATTCTGTTCACAAAATGCTGTTGGGAAAACCTAATACCCACAGGCAAAAGAATGAAATTGAACCTCTCTTTCACCCCATATATAAAAATCAACTTGAAATGGGTTAAATGCTTAAATGTAAGACCCGAAAAGCTTCTTGACATTGGTGTAGCAAAGATTTTATGGATATGACCCCAAAAGCACACGGAACAGAAGCAAACATAGACAAATGGGCTTTCATCAAACTAAAACTTACA
>NW_022442519.1:0-4407 GCF_009761245.1 Sapajus apella
CTTTCACTCAGGAATATCCAAACGCAGCTTTTAGAAGAAACGTGTTTCCAACTTCCTGAATGTAATCATAGAGGCAACATCCTACGGTGAACAAATACACAGTAGAGCAGTTTGAAATAGACGTTTCTCCTGTGGTTTAGACACGATCTTACCGCTAATTCTTATGGGCCTGTATATGGATGGAAATATCTCTTTCTAGATTCTCCAAAGAGAATGTTTCTAAACTGCTACATTCACATGTCTGTTTAACTCTGTAAGTTGAATATACACCGTGACAATCATTCTCCTAGATAGTTCCGTTTTTGTTTTACAGCCATTTATTTATCATAACACCCTATACTCCCATTCACTCAGGAATATCCAAGCAGCTTTTAGAACAAACGTGCTTCTAACTCGCTGAATCTAAACATAGACACAATTTCCTAAGGCGAAAGAACACACCTCAGAGAATTTTGAAAGAGAGATTTCTCCTGTGGTTTAGACGCGATCTTACTGCTAATTCTTACGTGCCTGTATATGGCTGGAAATATCTCTTTCTTGATTCTCCAAAGAAAGGGTTTCTCAACTGCTACATTCACACATCTGTTTATCTCTGTAAGTTGAATATAGACCTTGAGAATCATTCTGCTAGATAGCTCCGCTTTTGTTTTAGAGCCAGATATTTCTCATTACACCCGATACTCCCATTCACTCAGGAATATCCAAACGCAGCTTTTTGAAGAATCGTGTTTCTAACTCGCTGAATCTAAACATAGATACAACTTCCTAAGTTGAACGGACACATAGCAGAGCAGTTTGAAGAGAACTTTCCTCTGTGGTTTAGACGGGATCTTACCACTAATTCTTATGTGCCTGTATATGGAAGGAAATATCTCTTTCCATATTCTCCAAAGAAAGCGTTTCTGAACAGCTATATTCACACATTTTTTTAACTCTGTAAGTTGAATATACAGCTTGACAATCATTCTGTAGATAGCTCTGTTTTTGTTTTAGAGCCAGATATTTCTCATTACACCCTAAAGTCCCATTCACTCAGGAATATCCAAACGCAGCATTTAGAAGAAACGTTTCTAAGTCGCTGAATCTATACATAGATGGAACTTCCTAAGGCGAACGAACACACAGCAGAGCAGTTTGAAAGAGACGTTTCTCCTGTTGTTGAGACGCGAACTTACCATTAATTCTTATGTGCTTGTATATGCATGGAAATATCTGTTTCCGGATTCTCCAAAGAAAGGGTTTCTGAACTGCTACATACACACATCTGTTTACCTCTGTAAGTTGAATACACACCTTGACAACCATTGTGCTAGATAGCTCCGTTTTTGTTTTAGAGCCAGATATTTCTGATTACACCCTATACTACCATTCACTTAGGAATATCCAACGCAGCTTTTAGAAGAAACGCGTTTTGAGCTCACTGAATCAAAACATAGATGCAACGTCGTAAGCTGAACGAACACACAGCAGAGCACCTTGAAAGAGACGTTTCTCCTGTCATTTAGACACGATGTTAAAGCTAATTCTTATGTGACTGTATATGGCTGGAAATATCTCTTTCTAGATTGTCCAAATAAAGCGTTTCTGAACTGCTACGTTCACACATGTGTTTATCTCTGTAACTTGAATATTCACCTTCACAATCATTCTGCTAGATAGCTCCGATTTTATTTTAGAGCCAGATATTTCTCATTTCACACTATACTTCATTTCACTCAGGAATATCCAAACGCAGCTTTTACAAGAAACGTGTTTCTAACTCGCTGAATCTAAACATAGATGCAACTTCCTAAGGTGAACGAACGCACAGCAGAGCAGTTTGAAAGTGACGTTTGTCCTGCTGTTTCCACGCGATCTTACCGCTAATTTTTATGTGCCTGTATATGGCTGGAAATATCTCTTTCTAGATTCTCCAAAGAAAGGGTTTCTGAACTGCTACATTCACATATCTGTTTATCTTTGTAATTTGAATATACACCTTGACAATCATTCTGCTAGATAGTTCCGTTTTAGTTTTAGAGCCAGATATTTCTCGTTACACCCTATACTGCCATTAATTGAGGGATATCCAAAAGCACCTTTTAAAAGAAACGTGTTAATAACTCGCTGAATCTTAACATAGATTCAACTTCCTAAGGTGAACGAACACACAGCAGAGCAGTTTGAAAGAGAGGTTTCTCCTGTGCTTTAGAGTCAATCTTACCGCTAATACTTATGTGCCTGTATACGGCTGATAATAGCTCTTTCTAGATTCTCCAAAGAGACGGTTTGTAAACTGCTACATCACACGTCTGTTTAACTCTGTAAGTTGAATATACGTCTTGAGAATCATTGTGCTAGATAGTTCCGTTTTTGATTAAGAGCCACTTATTTATCATAACACCCTATACTCCCATTTACTCAGGAATATCCAAAAGCAGCTTTTAGAACAAATGTTTTTCTAACTCGCTGAATCTAAAAATAGATGCAATTTCCTAAGGTGAATGAGCACACCTCAGAGCATTTTGAAAGAGAAATTTCTCCTGTGGTTTAGACGCGATCTTACCGTTAAGTCATAGGTGCCTGTATATGGCTGGAAATATCTCTTTCTAGATTCTCCAAACAAAGGGTTTCTGAACGACTACATTCACACGTCTGTTTATCTCTGTAAGTTGAATATAGACCTTGACAATCATTCTGCAAGATAGCTCCGTTTTTTTTTTAGAGCCAGATATTTCTCATTACACCGATACTCCCATTCACTCAGGAATATGCAAACGCAGCTTTTAGAAGAAACGTGTTTCTAACTCACTGAATCTAAATATAGATGCAACTTCCTAAGGTGAACGAACACACAACAGAGCAGTTTGAAAGAAAAGTTTCTCCTGTGGTTTAGACGGGATCTTACCCCTATTTCTTATGTGCCTGTATATGGATGGAAATATCTCTCTCAGATTCTCCAAAGAAAGGGTTTCTGAACAGCCAAATTCACACATCTTTTTAACTCTGTAAGTTGAATATACACCGTGACAATCATTCTGCTAGATAACTCCATTATTGTTTTAGAGCCCGATATTTCTCATCACAGCCTATTCTCCCATTAACTAAGGAATTTCCAAACGCAGCTTTTAGAAGAAACTTGTCTCTAACTCGGTCAATCTAAACATAGCTGCAACGTCCTAAGGTGAACGAACACACAGCAGAGCAGTTTCAAAGAGACGATTCTCCTGTGGTTTAGACACGATCTTACTGCTAATTCTTATGTGCCTGTATAAGGCTGGAAATATCTCCTTCTAAATTCTCCAAAGAAATTGTTTCTGAACTGCCACATTCACTCATCTGTTTAACTCTGTAAGTTGAATACATACCTTGACAATCATTCTGCTACATAGCTCCGTTTTTGTTTTAGAGCCAGATATTTCTCATTACCTCCTATACTCCCATTCACTTAGGAATATCCAAACGCAGCTTTTAGAAGAAACGTGTTTGTAACTCGCTGAGTCTAAACATAGATGCAACTTCCTAAGGTGAACGAACACACAAAAGAACAGTTTGAAGGAGACGTTTCTCCTGTGGTTTAGACGCGATCTTATTGCTAATTCTTATGTGCCTGTGTATGTATGGAAATATCTCTTTCCAGATTCTCCAAAGAAAGGGATTCTGAACCGCTACATTCACTCATCTATTCATCTTTGTAGGTTAAATATACAGCTTGACAATCACTCTGCTAGATAGCTTTGTTTTCCTTTTAGAGCCAGATATTTCTCATTTGACCCTATACTCCCTTTCACTCAGGAATATCCAAACGCTGCTTTTAAAAGAAACGTGTTTCTAATTCGCTGAATCTAAACATAGATGCAACTTCCTACGGTGAACTAACACAGTAGAGTAGTTTGAAAGAGACGTTTCTTCTTTGGTTTCCACGCGATCTTATCCAAAATTCCTAGGTGCCTGTATATGCCTGGAAATATGTCTTTCCAGATTCTCCAGAGAAAGGGTTTCTGAACTGCCACATTCACACATCTGTTTAACTCTGTAAGTTTAATACACACCTTGACAATCATTCTGCTAGATAGCTCCGTTTTTGTTTTAGAGCCGGATATTTATCATAACACCCTACACTACCATTTCCTCAGGGATTTCCAAATGCCAGTTTTAGAAGAAACGTGTTTCTAACACGCTGAATGTAAACATAGATGTAACGTCCTAAGGTGAACGAACACACAGCAGAGCAGTTTGAAAGAGACGTTTCTCCTGTTGTTTAGACGTGAACATACCATTAATTCTTATGTGCTTGTATATGGATGGAAATACCTGTTTCCAGATTCTCCAAAGAAAGGGTTTCTGAACTGCTACATACACACATCTGTTTAAATCTGTAAGTTGAATATACACCTTGACAATCATTCTGCTAGATAGCTCCGTTAT
>NW_022442520.1:0-4407 GCF_009761245.1 Sapajus apella
GCTTTCCAGACCCATGGGACAGAATATCCCTCATCTGATAGAACTTATTCACATATCCTGTGACCTATGTCTGTGCAAACAAACAAAAATTTTCCCCCATCATTTTCAAAATGGCCCTACTACCTTTCAGAAGTGTTGCTGCTATAATGATTTATCTCGTCATATATCCTGGTTGATGAATTGTTAGAGATGTTTATATTCATATTTCTCCTGGTATCAAGGTGACTGTATAGCTAAGACAAGCTGACTGAAAGAAGACCAAGACTGAAGCCAAGAAGGGTAAAAAAGGGGAACAACATCTCCAAATACATACGCAAGGTTGCCAGTGGCCTTGGGCAAGCATAGAAACCCCATGGACATTGTGCAGGGGCACAAATTCCATCATTAGAGGTGACAAGAGACATACAAACTGAGCTAGGCGGCCTATCAGATACCTCCTGTACAGCTCCTGTACACGGTGGCTATGAAATTGTCCCACTGCCTATGGTCCAGTAACCTGATATTGGGGCCAGTGAGAAGTGGAAACCTCTCTGTCGCACTGACATCTGTATTAAATATTCCATCCTAGAACTCCCTTCCTCCCTCCATAATGTTAGATCATATGAGTCCATGAGGTGAGAACACCAAGTCCCTGGCAACTCCATCGACCTTGGCACAGGCTGCACATCTGGAGCTGAAGACAAACCTGATTCCAGGGTGATAGGGAACTCCCACCTGAGACACAGGTTCTAATTTCGTTTTCTAAGTGGTGCCCTTTATGCTAAGTTTTGACACTTCTCATTGAGAGGAACAATAGACAATTAAGGGTTGACTTAGTTGCGTTGCTCCAAGGCCGACTCAAGAGGAAAACCTACGTGTAAATGATGCATTAAGGCAATGCTCCCTGCAGAAAGAGAAAAGGGAGTTGGGGTGCTGGGAGGAAAGGTAAATTTCCCAGGAGAGTGTGCATTTCCAAGCCAAGAACCCTGTGTTCAGCAGCTTAAACTGTGGATGTGGATGAGGACAAGGAGGTCTGGCTCTCCTGTGGCCATGAGAGGGACTCTCAAGACAGCAGAATGAGGAATACAGCAGAGTTCACAGTGCAATGAGGAGATGGGGACAGAAAAGGCCTTGCAGGGTGGGAG
This sequence comes from Sapajus apella, assembly GCF_009761245.1. Classification (NCBI taxonomy): domain Eukaryota; kingdom Metazoa; phylum Chordata; class Mammalia; order Primates; family Cebidae; genus Sapajus; species Sapajus apella. The sequence goes on from NW_022442520.1 coordinate 1,125, forward strand.
ACCATGGGACAGAGAGTTAAGACCAGGCAGAGGTTACAGCAGCCACTGGAGAGAACAAATGGAAGAGAAAAAGCAGTGGGAGAATGAGCTGTCACCACAGACAGAGAGAAATAAGAAGTGAGTGCAGCTAAGAGTCATAGATGTGATTACCTCTGCACCGTAAGCATGAAGGCCAGGGAATCCACTTGCTGAACCGGAGTTTTCTTTTAATCATCTTGGGTTTCAAAACACTTGAGGCATGAATGTGGCCAATGACGTGATGCCCTTGTGTGTTGTCCACTGAGCCTTCGAGTGTATCATCTTCCAGCTGCGAAGGGCTCTTCAACCCAACTGAGGGCTCTGAAACAAGCTCTGAAAACAAAACGACAGCCAATGGCATCCACTAGCATCCATGATCTTACTGTGACTTTCTCTTCCACCCAAAGGACATCAAATCAGGAATGTGGCCTTGGAAAGAAGTCCAAAGTGTGAGGGGAAGCAATAGAGTGATTTTAATATTTTCTTTTTGTTGATCTTTCTTCCATTACTCAGTAAGGACAAGTTTGTCAGGAAGCCAAGGCACTCCTGATTCACAAAAATATTCAAGAAACACAGGATTAAGAAACACAAATAGCTTCCAGGTAGATAAGGCAAAAGCAAGGAAACCCCCTACATGTAGTCTGTGCTCTGGGGAGGGAAGAGATTATAAAAGTGAAAGTTAAATGAGAGCTGAGTGCAAACAGGAGATGGGGATGGAAGGGCCTGGCAGGGTGGCAGCCCATGGGACACAGAGGTGAGACCAGACAGAGGTTACAGCAGCTGATGAGAAAAGAACTGGGAAACCTAAACCTGGAGAATTTACAAAACTTGCAACATTAAAAGATCTATTGCATATACATAGATACCGTATGTAGCATACACACCAAATATACATAATATATGTGATAAATGACATCAATTTATATATCTGTACATAATCTAATGAAACCATATTTTACAGGAATTTGGGAGATATTGAATGTAATATTATAATCACTATTCTGGTTTATTGAAATTGGAAAAAAGTTAGAAGCATGAGAACAATGAAGAAGAAAAGGTGTGAGAGAAACAAATGACCTATTGGAATGCTGGAGAAATCACCAGCTGAAGGTAAATATGAATGAGACAAAAGCATTCACTCTGTCCTCTCACCTGGATCCTGACTCAGGCTCTGGACTCCAGGGAACGTGAGTAAGAGAGAGTGTGTGTGTACCAGTGGGGTGAGTCTTGGCTGGGGTGTGAGACTCCATAGAGAAGCAAAGGAGATTCCAGTGGGAAGAAATGAGTTTATATAAGTTATCATGGCACCTGTAAGTGACTGCCTATCTCCTGACAACCGCTGAGCTCCATCCATGTGTCTTCTCAAGGAACCCAGATAATGTTTGTTATCTCAAGTGACCTTCCCTCCTCCTGAGGACGGGGGTCCCCTCATTATTCAGCTGTGGACATCCAGCCCCAGGGGCTCCAGGAGGTGATATTGAGTGGGATGAAGAGTGACAATGAACACGACCAGGGATTTAAGGAAATCTGAGCAGGAGTGGTTTCTGTGAGACGGAAACTGAGGACATGGTTGTAGACATGAGTGGAGATGATGAACTAAATGGATTTTCATAAAAGAGAATCATGTGAATACTTTCTGTGTGAAAGTAGCCCTTTGTTTTCAAAAAGAGCAGAAAATAGGGAAAATAAAGAGCTGGATATGTCATGAGACTGACTCCTGGGCTCAGACTTTACACTGTTACTAAATGTGCCTCATAGGTTGTCACTGAAAGTGCCTGATAGCGGGGATTTGACTCATGAGGGAAGGGGAAGAAGAGGAAGAAAACTGGCAGAGGATGTGTGAGAAACCAAGGGAAGAGTGTTCTCTAGAAAACAGAGAAATTCACAATTGCTCTACCTCAGAGAAGACATAGTCTGTGAAGTCCATTTCTAAATGTATATTTGACAGAAAGCAAGTGGATTAGATAACAGCTATTTACAGGTTTATTGAGCAATTATTATTGAATCAGGCCCTTTGGAAATTGTGATAATTAATACTCTCAACAATGATTACAGGGAGATGCTATTTTTTAGGTATCTATGATGAGGAAACAGAGATTTATATCCCCAAAACACAAAATCTTTGGCCAAAGTGAACAACCAGAAAAAGGCAAACGCAGACCCTGAGAGCAGATTTTGTCCTAAGCCCCAGGATCTTACTCACCTCACTGGGTTGGAGCATTCTGGGTTTCAACTTGACCCTGAGTGAGCATGGGGAGGCCCCATTCTCTCCTCCATCCATAGCACCATGACCACCAAGACCTGGATTAGATCTTCCTATTCCTCTTTCCTTCCCTACCTTGAGAGGGATATTGGGTCCCAGAATCAGCATTGGCTGTGAAGCTGCAGGTCGTGGAGGAAAGGCCCTGCCTGGCTAAGGCATTCCCACAGTCGATCCCGTGATCCAGCTGTAGTCCCAGACAATTGGGGTCCAGGGTGCTTGGCTCCGGCTGTGTGTGTGAAGCCTGCACCTCTGACAGGTAGTAGCTCAAGTCTCCACTGCAAGTCCCTTGGGGACAGGTATCCTGGGTAGGAGCTGAAAGGAGAAGAGGCTTCAGTAGGAACAGTCTCGGTTTTCCCATTGTTAAATGCACCCAGAACACCCATCTTTGCTGTCCCTGCTTCTCACTAAAGCCTTCCAGTGACTGAGGCCACACAGACAGACATCATGTAAAAGAAGGTGATGTCACCTTTCCTGGCTGTGCATGGGGACACGAACAGGGGCTGGAGTTCCAGGGCTAGGGTGTCCCTGAAGTGAAATACTTGTGCAAAACAGCCTGCATGTGTGGGTGGCCAGAGAAGAGGTAAAGGACTGTTCCAGGCATGTAGTTAGGAACATATTTTCAGAAAGGGGAGATTCCAGATCTTAAGAAGAAGGTTTGTGGTGCAAATATATCTAGAAGAGCTACTGTGGACAAGAACATGCTAAAAGTCCTAACCACTTTCCAGCTTTCATGCCCACAGCCTGCTCTTGTAAGAAGGAGCCAGGTGACAGAGGAGTCACTAGGGACAGGAGTAGAGAAAGTTTCACGCCCTGAACGTATGTGATCATAGCTGGATCCCAGAGCCAGGTTGAAAACAGACTCAGTGTAAATGGCCTGCCTGCACAGACAGCCTGCCTCAGCAGCACAGGTTGCAGAAAGAAAACACGTGGAGGCTGCCTGGGAAGACACTGCAGATTTGTGGCCTTCAGGTTGGAGTACTCACAGGCTACATCCAGAGCAGA
>NW_022442521.1:0-4407 GCF_009761245.1 Sapajus apella
AGAAAAAAGTTTTTTCCCCCTACCTGACCCCAATAGGACCTCAACACCTTGGGGGCAGGGGTCACCAGGCTCTGAACACTTTTCACCAGTATTTTATAGAAGGGTTTAGGGAAGTAGCCCACAAGCCCACTAAACTCTCTGAGATAGGAACTGTAACTCAGCGTCCACAGGAGTTGTTAGCTGTTTTCCTTGAGTGCTTACTGGACGCCTATCACCCTGAGGCCCAGAGAATCAGCGGGCCATCAATCTGGCTTTTGTTTCCCAGTCTGCCCTAGACATCAAAAGAAAATTGCAAAAATTAGAGGGGTTCCAGGGAATGAATTTAACTCAGTTGTTAGGAATTGCCCAAAAAGTCTTTAACAATAGACACCTTAGAGGCCAAGCAAAATGAGAGAGTTACTAAGGCAGTGATAGCAGCACTCCAGGAAAAACCACAACTAGCCCCTGGACCACAAATCGATTCATTGATCTGGGAAACGGCACTGTCACCCATTCCCTGAGTGTCCATATCCACTCCTGGAATTGGACTTGCTCCACAAACTGCAAGCAAATATTTCTTTCAGCGAGGGTCAAGCATGCCTCTCAATTCCTCCTCCCTTAACTACAGGCCCACCTCAGCAGATCCTCATCACCTGTGCTCTGTCAGGCGAGTATCTCTTGCAGAAGCTTTATCCTCAGAGGCAGATCAATCACCTGCACCAGGCTTCCTCCGCAAATTTCAAGAGAGTATAACAGGAGTATGGGCTGAAACAATCTCCCAGGGCTGGCAAGTCACCGCACTCCAGTCTTGGTCCAGCTATTAGCAACAGCAACTCCAGTCCAGGTGAAGCAATACCCTGTGAGCCGGGAAGCCAGGCGAGGAATTGCTCCGCACATCACCAGACTCTTAAAGGGAGGAATCCTCACTACCTGTAAGTCTCCCTGAAATACCCCCTTGCTCCCCGTGCTAAAACCAGGCAAACAGGACTATCAGCTTGTGCAGGACTTGAGGGAGGTGAATAAACGGGTAGAAACTGTTCATTCTACAGTTCCAAATCCGTATACCCTCCTAAGTCTCTTAGACTCAGAACACCAAAATTACAGTGTCTTGGAGCTTAAGGATGCATTCTTTTGCATCCCACTAGCCCCTGTTAGCCAGCTATATTTGCTTTTGAATGGACCGACCCTGATACTGGAGTCTCAGGGCAACTCACTTGGACAAGACTGCCTCAGGGGTTCAAAAACTCCGTCACTCTGTTTGATGAGGCACTTAGCCAAGACCTTGCTGCCTTCCGAGCTGAGTTCCCAGAGTGTACCCTATTCCAATACGTAGATGACTTACTCTTGGCTACAAAAACCCAGGAGGCCTGTAAAGAGACCACCCAGTCATTATTAAAAGCCGTGCAGACTTTGGGATACCGGGTCTCAGCTAAAAAGGCCCAACTCTGCCAGCCAAAAGTAGCTTACCTGGGCTATGTTATACAGAAGGGCAACCGGGCGCTGGCACCCAGCCAAGTCCAAGCAGTGCTGCAAATACCCAACCCCACCACAAAACGCCAAGTTCAAAAATTCCTTGGGGCAGTAGGGTACTGCAGGCTATGGATTTTGGGATTTGCTGAAATAGCCAAGCCCCTGTATGCCTGTGCTGGAGGAAATCAGCCCTTGACATGGACAGAGGTGGAGCAACAGGCTTTTGACAAGCTCAAGACTGCCCTGACTGCAGCCCCAGCCTTAGCCTTGCCAGACATCTCTAAACCTTTCCAGTTGTTTGTGCATGAGAAACAGGGAGTCGCTAAGGGGGTGCGCACCTGGACATTGGGACCCTGGTCCCGGCCAGTTGCCCACCTTTCAAAAAGGCTTGATCCCGTAGCCTCTGGGTGGCCAGCTTGTTTGAGGTCGGTGGCAGCTATGGCCCTGTTAGTCAAGGAGGCAGACAAACTAGCCTTGGGGCAGGAGTTGAACTTAGTGGCACCCCACGCAGTGAAGTTGCTACTCCGTGGAGCTCCAGTAAAAATGGATGTCTAATGTCCACATAGTCCAATACCAGGCCTTACTTTTGGACCACCCCTGCATAAAATTTTCAAAAACCACAGTTTTAAACCCCTCCACACTGCTACCTGACAGCGAGCCAGAGGAGCCCCTACATGATTGCCAACAGACAATAGATGTCCTCCACGCTGCATGACTGGATCTCACCGAAGTCCCTCTGCGGAACCCAGAGGAGGTACTGTATACAGATGGCAGCAGTTTCATGGTCGACGGAGTCAGGTACGCTGAGGCAGCTGTGGTCACTCTAAAGCGGGTTATCTGGGCTCAGGCTCTTCCACAAGGAACCTCATCCTAAAAGACAGAACTTATAGCTTTAATAAAGGCCTTGGACTGGGCAGAGGGAAAAACTGTTAACATCTACATGGATAGCCGGTATGCCTTCACTACAGCCCATATGCATGGTGCCATTTATAAAGAAAGAGGCTTGCTTACCTCAGAGGGAAAAATCATCAAAAACAAAGAGGAAATCCTAGCTCTACTAGAAGCTATATGGAAGCCTAAGGCAGTGGAATTGATGCACTGCAAAGGACACCAGAAGGGAGATTCACCAGAGGCAAGGGGAAATAGAGCAGCTGACCTACAGGCCAGACAGGCAGCCTTGGGGCCAGTAAAACCTCTGACCCTTCTAGTGACTCTGCCGGCCCCAACCCTGCCTCCTACCCCTACATACACACCTGAGGAAGAAAACTTTGCTAAAGAACAGGGGGAATGACAAAATTCCACAGGATGGTGGATTCTACCGGACACAAGGATTGTGCTCCCCGAGGTTCTAGGATGGGCTCTAGTTAAGGACACACACCAGGCCACTCACTTAGGGCAAACAAAATTAACTAAGCTGCTGAGGGTTAGATACTACATTCCACATTTATATAAGATTGTTAGAAAAACTACTACCTGTTGTAATGTAGGTGCCAGGGTAAATCCAGGAGGCAGTAGGCCTAGTCAGGCAGGGATAAGACTTAGAGGTATTAGCCCAGGGGAACACTGTGGGGTAGATTTTACTGAAATAAAGTCCCCAGAGTGCGGCTATAAGTATGTCCTTGTGTTTGTAAACACTTTCTCTGGATAGGTCGAGGCTTTTCCTACTAGGTCAGAAACCGCACTGGTAGTAGTGAAAAAAAAATTGTTACAGAACCTGGTTCCTCGGTTCAGCTTGCCCCTGACACTGGGATCTGATAATGGACCTGCATTTACAGCTCAGGTTTCACAGGGCCTGGCCAAGGCCCTGGCATATCCTGGAAATTACACTGTGCCTATTGCCCCCAGAGTTCAGGGCAGGTTGAAAAGATGAACCGGACCATAAAGGAAACTTTAACAAAATTCATTCTAAAACCCAGTGAAAACTGGGTCAGCCTGCTTCCTTTTGTTCTCTTCCATACCCGATGTACCCCCTATGAAAAAGCTTTACTCCTTTTGAAATTATGCTTAAAAGGCCCCCTCCCCTACTCCCCAGACTTGCGAACGCTGTACATGCTGGAGTCCATAACCATACACTCCTTAAGTCCTTGCAGGCACTCCAGTCTGTTCAGTCCCAGGTGCACTCGCTCATCAGGGGAGCTCGACCTACCCCAGTGGACCTTACTGACCAGCCAGTACATTCCTTCCAGCCAGGGGACAAAGTCCTGGTAAAGAAATTCACTGCCTCCACCCTAACTCCTCACTAGAAAGAACCCTACACCATGATCCTGGTCACTCCCACAGCAATCAGTGGACGGACTGAATGCCTGAATTCACCACTCACATGTCAAGACTGCCCCCAAGGACACACAATGGAAAGTGGTCTCATCTTCAACAGACCCCCTAAAGCTAAGACTTTCGTGCTGTTCGCGGTTATCATCCTTGTCCCCCTGATTCCCGTGGTAGCCCCTAAAAGAGGGCCCCGTTTATGCCCACCTACTACCAGAGGGCTCCACTAAAAAAATATGTAGTTCTGTAACTAGAAGGAAATCCACCCTTGTCAATTTGACCCTAGAGTACATTCCCAGAGAGCCCATAACCTTCTCCCTAGACCTCTACACTCTCTTAAGCAAAAGCCTAAATGTAAATGCTATAGAACAAATAAAGACCAAAAGATGGGGGCGGGGAAATGCGGTAAAAGCGAAGGAGATGGGGTGTGGTAATGTAAAGGCCGAAAAACAGCTTCAGACTATATGACTAAATCTATGCCCAGGGTCCACCCCACAAAAGAAATAAAATTGTGGAAACATAGAGGAGTTCTTCTGTCCCCATTGGGGCTGTGACACTATCTCCATTATATCAGGAAACCTATTAAAGATTTAATACGTGTTAAAAGAACAGGGGGGGATGTGATATTGTGCCAGAATTGCTAGCCTTTGCTTACCGGTAATAACTAAAATAAGCAGCCCAGGCTAATTCCAT
>NW_022442522.1:0-4405 GCF_009761245.1 Sapajus apella
GTATTTCTATTTTTAGATCCTTGAGGAATCACCACATTGTCGTCCACAATGGTGTAACTAATTTACACTTCCATCTTGCACACACAGCCTACTCATTAGAACGTCTGACTGGCTTCAGATCACCAGTATAGGAAGACCAGCAGAACTAATTTAAATTGTGGTTGGGAATTTATACTGTTGGTGTGAGTGAAAATTAATTCTACTACTCTTATTATGCTGATGATCTGAAGCCCATTCAATATTCTGATGAGCAGACTCTGAGTGCATGTGTGTGTGTTGGGGGGCGGGGTGGGTTGTATGTGTGTATGTGTTTGTTTGGGGCATAATTTTTTTACTAAAAATGAGGAAAGTCATCTTTCGTTCATAACTGATAGACACAGTCTTTTAAAATGGTGATTTTAAGAATTTTTGGTGATTTTCAGAAGTTTTTAAAGCAGGATTGCATAGAAGCTACCAATATCATGAATTGGTTGTTCATTTCAATGCCCTTTTGAAATCTTTAATTGTTTTGTGATGCTCAGGAATAATATGCAGGATTTTAATTTGTTTCCTAAAATGGTATGTCACTGGTTATAAACTTTACATACCTTTCTGCCACGTTCTTTTGTGTACTGTGTACCGTATTTTTCAGATGTGTGCACACTGATATGATAAGCTCTGATTTAATTAATTTTATACTTTTACTGTATTTGCTTGTAGCACTCTACCACATTTAATTAGACTCTCCTGTTGCTGATAAATGAAAAAAAGCAAAGTAAATAAACCAATGAAACAATTTCACAATCAAAAAGGCTTTTGTTTAATCAGTTCGTGTCTATGAGTATGTATTACACAAGTTATAAAGCGAAAAGTTCAGAATGCAAGCATGTTCCACCATATTTTATAAATTCCCTTAGAATTATGACTCATGAGCCTTTAGCCTATGAAATTATGACAATTCATGTCTCTGAAGAAGTTTACTGTACTGTTCTTGAAAAAACACTAAACATGGCAAATGACATTTTCTCTTACAACCTCTTGGACATCCTTGAATGAAACTGGAATGCCAGGTCCACTCAGAACAAAATTCAGAACCAATGTTTTGAACAACATGTATAGTTTGTGAATCTCCAGTGATGATTAGCTTTTGATGATAAAATGACCTTTCAAGTTGCACTTTTGCGTTTTTTGTGTTCTTCTTGACTTGGCTTAGAAAGCTTAAATTCAGCAGTTTTATTTATACAGAAACCAGGAATATAACTTTCAAAATACATTTCTGTCCTGACTCATGGCCTTGTGTAGCCTTCAGACGTAGTGTGCAACTAGGCTGATTTTTACATGGGAAAAAATTAGTTTCTGTTTGTTTGTTTATTTGTTTTTTTGAGAGAGAGCCTTGTTCTGAAGTGTGTGTTTTGAAGTGGATAAGCTCTTAAGGCAGTGACCTTTCCAGTGTTTTTTCCTATGGGAGCTAAAATGGCAGGAGAATTTGGGCCTTGTTATGAATAGGGCTGAGCCCATGGCTCTAACTGAGTATACCATTCAGCACCTTCCCCCAAGAGCACTACCACCAAGAGTAACAAACCGATCTCTATTGAGCTCTTCTCCACTGGCAGGTGGAAAGTCTTTGCAAGGTTTCCTCTTTCTGGTCTGATTGTTATGTTTTGCTGTCTTCTGGTGATAGGGTGAGGGTGTTTCATCCTAAACGGAACAGTTTTAACTGAAGAGCCAGAGAGGCTCTGTTGTGTTCAACAAAATAAGTGCAGTAGCTCCCCCTGAACCGTGGGAGATACATTCCAAACCTCCAGTGAATGCCTGAAACCACAAATAGAAGTGAATCACACACTATTTTTTCCTTTATATACATATCTATGATGAAGTTTAATTTGTAAATTAGGTTCAGTAAGAAATTAACAACAATAACCAAAAATGGAACAGAAAATTATAATACTATACTGCAATCAAAGTAACTTGAAAGTGATCTCTGATGGGTGGGTAGCAGATGCAGTGTGTATGCACTGCAGGACGATTCACATCCTGGGCTGGATAGAGGGGGATAGCTCAAGATTTAATTGTGCTTCTGAAAACGGCTCACTGAAACATATGACTTCTTTATTTCAGGAGTTTTCAATGTAATATTTTTGGAATAGAGTTGGCTATCAGCAGCTGTAACCACAGAAAACAAAACTGGGATGTAAAACCTCTGTTTGATCCCTGACTCTTCCCTGGTGCACAATTTCAAAAAATCCTTAGAATTTCCAAAGTGATGCCTTTTTATATGCTGATGATTGGTGGCTGGAAGCCCCTGGGTAGCTTCAGAATAGCAACTGGTCACTATCCTGAAGACATAATTTATTACAGGTTTGAGGCCTCCTATCTCAGTCTGCAAACTCTATGGAGGAGAGAAGGCTGAAGGTTGTCAGTCACCATTGGCCATTGATTAGTTAGTGATGCCTATTTAATGAAGCATTGGTAAAGCACCAAAGGGACTGGCTTTGGAGACCCTCCAGATGGCTGAATACATGAAGGTTTCTGGAGGCTGGCATGTCATGGGAGGGCATAGAACCTTTGTGCCACTTCCCCAGACTTGGCAGTATGCATCTCTTCATCTGTGTCTTTTTTTAATGTCATTTATAAGGACACTGGTGAATGTTTCCCTAAGTAATTTGAGCCACTCCAGTAATTCAATTTAACCCAAACAGAGAGTCCTGGGAACCCCGTTTTGAAACCAGGTGGTCGGAAGTTCTCGAGTTTCAGAATTAGGATTGATGCAGGGAGGCAGTCTCATGGAACTAAGGGCATTTCGTACAGAATATGATGCTATCGGCAGACGGAGTGTGAGAACTGAATTACAGGATGCCCAACTGTGTCATCTGCGGAAATGATTGCTTACTTGTTGGTTGGGAAAACCTCTCCACACGTTTGCTAACAGGAGCCTTCTTGTTGATGATTGTTGCTCTGGTGTGACAGCAGAGAAAAAACACGCCAAGGGTGTCTTTTTCACACAGATATTGGATAAGGGGTACTACTGTATGCTGTGTTAACTGCCCCACATATTTTCATCCAGAAATCATGCTCTTTGGCACTGTTCACTCATCATGCCTGTTCTGCTAACAATACAATCTTTTGTCAATCTCACAGGGTCTGGCTAGGATGACTTGTATATTACAGTTCACTTGTAGATATCAAATTTTAATAAATGTATTCTTCTTTACATTTAATAAATCCAAAGGAAAATAACAATTCTTTCTGAATCAATTACCTACAATAAGTATAATTAATGTTAGTTCTAATACATTCCAGGTATACTCCCATTTGAATGGTTTGTAACAAAGGATCAGTCTTGTCTTAGGCTTTAAAAAAAACAAAAACAAAATACAGGGTCGTAAACATACACACAAGTTTGCACCATTTTTTAATGAAAGCTGAGTCTTGCTATGTTTCCCAAACTGGTCTCAACCTTCTGGGTCCTTCCAGCGAATCTCGTGCAAAAGCCACGCAAACGGGTGGGGTTACAGGCATGTATCACTGTGCATTCTTCTTATGCTTTTGTTATTCTATATTTTTATTGTTGACTTAAAATGCATTTTACTTTCTTTAATAGATCCTTCGGACTCTGATGAATCTGCATTCAGGTAGGAATTTACAGATTTACAAAATTATGTTAACTAAGCAAATACAGATGGAAGAAACTTATATATGTTGAGTGTTGTATTCTGAGCTAGAACCCTTTTATGTGCTATGCATTTATCATCTCATAAATCCATTGCAACATCTGTGTTCCTATATCCTACTATTTATTAAATAGGCAAGTATGGATTAGAGCAGTGGATTAATTGGCTGATGATCCCAAAGTTAACAAAGTCGCTGGCCCACAGTTTGACCGTCTGCCTGCCTGGCTTCCAAATCCCTTCTCTTCCTCCTCAGCGTAGATGGAGAGACATCTGTGCAGCACTTGGAACAAAGTATACATCTGAATCAGATTAATCACATTAATTACTTTAATTAACGTCTTTATTGACAGATTAAATATCTTAAATTCCTCGTTTAAGGTTATTGTGTATTTTTACAATCAAAGGCTTTAGGGCAGATCTTACTTAGCTTTGGCCATAGGACTGTAAGTTTTGTAAAAGCCAGTTTGGACAAGTCTTAGGGAGAAATTATTTGACTTCCCAGTTTGGCTATCCCTTTAGGGAGCATTTCTGTCTACTTCCATAATACAGTGTTTTTAGTGTTGTTTCTTATTCCAGGACTTTTCTATAATCTTGTCTTGATTTTTTAAAACTTTCTTCTCTGCTCTTCTTGGTGTTTATGTTGTTCCATTATTTTATGAAATTCTTCTGGCTATGCATTCTCAATTTTCCTATAGAGAGAAAACAAAACACATAGAATTACAGAATTTTTAAAATCATAGAAGTAATTAAAATAC
>NW_022442523.1:0-4405 GCF_009761245.1 Sapajus apella
CGTTTTTGTTTTACAGCCAGATATTTCTCATTACACCCTATACTCCCATTCACTCAGGAATATCCAAACGGAGCTTTTAGAAGAAACGTGTTTATAACTCGCTGAATCTAAATACAGATGCAACTTCCTAAGGTCAAAGAACACACAACAGAGCAGTTTGAAAGAGACGTTTCTCCTGTGATTTAGACGCGATCTTAAAGCTAATTCTTAAAAGCCTGTGTATGGCTGGAAATATCTGTTTCCAGATTCTCGAAAGAAAGTGTTTCTGAACTGCTACATTCACACGACTGTTTAACTCTGTAAGTTGAATGTACACCTTGACAATCATTCTGCTACATAGCTCCGTTTTTGTTTTAGAGCCAGATATTTCTCATGACACCCTATACTCCCAATCACCCAGGAATATCCAAACGCAGCTTTTAGAAGAAACGTTTTTCGAACTCGTTGAATGTAAACATAGATGCAACTTCCTAAGGTGAACGAACACACAGTAGAGCAGTTTGGAAGAGACGTTTCTTCTGTGATTTAGACGCGATCTTATAGCTAATTCTTATGAGCTTGTATATGGCTAGAAATATCTCTTTCCACATTCTCAAAAGAAAGTGTTTCAAAACTGCTACATTCATACATATGTTTAACTCTGTAAGTTGAATATACCCCTTGACAATCATTTTGCTACGTAGCCTCGTTTTTGTTTTAGAGCCAGATATTTCTCATTACACCCTATACCCCGATTCACTCAGTAATATCCAAACGCAGCTTTTAGAACAAATGTGTTTCTAACTCACTGAATCTAAACACAGATGCAACTTCCTAAGGTGAAGGAACACATAGCAGAGCCGATAGAAAGAGACCATTCCCTTGTGGTTTAGACGCAATATTACCGCCATTTCTTTTGAGCCTGTATATGGCTGGAAATATCTCTTTCCAGAATCTGTAAAGAAAGGTTTTCTGAACGGCTACATTCACACATCTGTTTAACTCTCTAAGTGGAATATATACCTTGACAATCATTCTGCTACATAGCTCTGTTTTTGTTTTACAGCCAGATATTTCTCATTACACCCTATATTCCCATTCACTCAGGAATATCCAAACGCAGCTTTTAGAACAAACATGTTTCTAACTCACTGAATCTAAACATAGATGCAACTTCCTAACGCGAATGAACACATAGCATAACAGGTTGAAAGAGACGTTTTTCCCGTTGATTAGACGCGGTGTTACCGCTAATTTTTATGAGCCTGTATATGGCTGGAAATTTCTCTTTCCAGATTCTCCAAAGAAAGGGTTTTTGAATGGCTACATTCACACGTCTGTTTAACTCTGTAAGTTGAATATCCACCTTGACAATCATTCTTATACATAGCTCCGTTTTGTTTTACAGCCAGATATTTCTCATTACACCCTATAGTCCCATTCACTCAGAATATGCAAACGCAGCTTTTAGAAGAAACGTGTTTCTAACTCGCTGAATCTAAAGATAGATGCAACTTCCTAAGGTGAACGAACACACAGCAGAGCAGTTTGAAAGAGATGTTTCTCCTGTGGTTTAGACGCGATCTTAAAGCTAATTCGTATGAGCCTGTATATGGCTGGAAATATCTCTTTCCAGATTCTCGAAAGTGTTTCTGAACTGCTACATTAACACATCTGTTTAACTCTGTAAGTTGAATATACACCATGACAATCATTCTGCTACATAGCTCCGTTATTGTTTTATAGCCAAATATTCCTCATTACACCCTATACTCCCATTCACTCAGAAATATCCAAACGCAGCTTTTAGTAGAAACCTTTTCCTAACTCACTGAATCTCAACAGAGATGCAACTTCCTATCGTGAAGGCACACACAGCAGAGGAGTTTGAAAGAGACTTTACTTCTGAGGTTTATACATGAGCTTACCGCTAATTTTCATGTGCCTGTATATGGCTGGAAGTATCTCTTTCTAGATTCTACGAAGAAAGACTTTCTGAACTGCTACATTCACACATCTCTCTAACTGTATAAGTTGAACGTACACCTTGACAATCATTCTGCTAGAAAGCTCCGATTTTGTTTTAGAGCCAGATATTTCTCCTTATACCCTATACTCCAATTCAATCAGGAATATTCCAACGCAGCTTTTGGAAGAAACGTGTTTCGAACTCGCTGAATCTAAACATAGATGGCACTACCTAAGGTGAATGAAGGCACAGCAGAGCAGTTTGTAAGAGATGTTTCTCCTGTGTTTTAGATGAAATATTACCACTAATTCTAAGTTGCCTGTATGCGGCTAGAAATATCACTTTCTAGATTCTCAAAAGAAAGTGTTTCTCAACTGCTACATTCACACATCTATTTAACTCTTTATGTTGAATATATCTGTTGACAATCATTCTGCTGTATCTCTCCGTTTTTGTTTTAGAGCTAGATATGTCTCATTACAACCTATACTCCCATTCACTCAGGAATATCCAAACGCAGCTTTTTGAAGAAACGGGTTTCTAACACGCTGAATATAAACATAGATGCAACTTCCTAAGGTGAATGAACACACAGCAGAGCACTTTGACAGAGACCTTTCTCCTGTGCTTTAGACGCGATCATACCGCTAATTCTTAAGTGCCTGTATATGGCTGAAAATATCTCTTTCCAGATTCTCTAAAGACATGGTTTCTGAACTGCTGCAGTCACACATCTGTTTAACTCTGCAAGTTGAATACACACCTTGACAATCATTCTGCTAGATAGCTCAGTTTTCGTTTTAGAGCCAGACATGTCTCCTTACACACTATACTCCCATTCACTTAGGAATATACAAACGCAGGTTTTTGAAGAAACGTGTTTCTAACTCGCTAAATCTAAATGTAGATGCAACTAAGAAAGGTGAACGAAGACACAGCAGAGCAGTTTGACAGAGACGTTTCTACTGTGGTTCAGACGCGATAATACTGCTAATTCTTAAGTGCCTGTATATGGCTGAAAATATCTCTTTCTAGGTTCTCCAAAGAAAGGGTTTCTGAACTGCTACATTCACACCTCTCTTTCCCTCTGTAAGGTGAATATACACCTTGACAATAATTCTGCTACATACCTCCGTTATTGTTTTATAGCCAAATATTTCTCATTACACCCTATACTCCCATTCACTCAGGAATATCCAAACGCAGCTCTTAGTAGAAACCTTTTCCTCACTCACTGAATCTCAACACAGATGCAACTTCCTATCGTGAAGGCACACACAGCAGAGCAGTTTGAAAGAGACGTTTCTTCTGAGGTTTAGACATGATTTTACCGCTAATTCTTATGTGCCTGTATATGTCTGGAAATGTCTCTTTCTAGATTCTCCAAACAAACGGTTTCTGAACTGGTACATTCACACATCTGTTTAACTCTGTAAAGTGAATGTACACCTTGACAATCATTCTGCTAGATGGCTCTGTTTTTGCTTTGCAGCCAGGTATTTCTCATTACACCCTATAATGCCATTCACTGAGGAATATCCAAACGCAGCTTTTAGAAGCAACGTGTTTCTAACTCTCTGAATCTAAACATAGATGCAGCTAAACAAGGTGAATGAACACACAGGAGAGTAGTTTGAAGGACACGATTCTCCTGTGGTTTAGATGCGATCATACCGCTAACTCTGATGTGCCTGTATATGGCTGGAAATATCTCTTCCCAAATTCTGCAAAGAAATGGTTTCTGAATTACTAAATTCTCACATCTGTTTAACTCTGTAAGTTGAATAGACACCTTGACAATCATTCTGCTAGAAAGCTTTGATTTTGTTTTAGAGCCAGATATTTCTCATTACACAGTATACACCCTTTCACTCAAGAATATCCAAACGCAGCTTTTAGAAGAAACCTGATTCTAAGTCTTGGAGTCTAAGCATAGATGCAACTTCCTAAGGTGAAGGAAAACCCAGCAGAGCAGTTTGTATGAGACGTTTCTCCTGTGGTTTAGATGCAATATTACCACTAATTCTAACGTGCCTGTATGTGGCTGGAAATATCACTTTCTAGATTGTCAAAAGAAAGTGCTTCTGAACTGCTACATTCACACATCTGTTTAACTCTGTATGTTGAATATACTTATTGACAATCATTCTGCTAGATAGCTCCATTTTTATTTTAGAACCAGATATGTCTCATTACACCCTATACTCCCATTCACTCAGGAATACTCAAACGCTGCTTTTGGAAGAAACGGGTTTCTAACTCACTGAATCTAAACATAGATGCAGCTTCCTAAGGTGAATGAACACACAGCAGAGCAGTTTGAAAGAGACGTTTCTCCTGTGCTTTAGACGCGATCATACCGCTAATTCTTAAGTGCCTGTATATGGCTGCAAATATCTCTTTCCAGATTCTCCAATGACATGGATTCTGAACTGCTACAGTCACACATCTGTTTAA
>NW_022442524.1:0-1827 GCF_009761245.1 Sapajus apella
AGGCATGAGCCACCACATCTGAACAGTTAAATTTTTTAAATAAATAAAACTGACAAAAAAGCTTGATCTATTTAGGGGGTACAGGTGCAGGTTTTCCATATGTGTGTATTACAGAGTGCTGAGGTCTGGGTTTTGAGTGTAGCCATGACCCAAATAGTGAACATTGTACTCAATAGGAGAATTTTCACCCATCACCCTCCTCCCATCCTCCCGTGTTTTGGAGTCTCCAATATCCATTGCTCCCCATATGTCCCTGCTGTTTAACTCCCACGGGTAAGAACATTCAGTATTTGACTTTGTTTCTGCGTCATTTCACTGAGGATAATGGTCTCCAGTTCTATTGACACTGCTGCAACAGACATGATTTCATTCTTTTTGTGGCTGGGTCATGTTCCACGGTGTATATGTACCACATTTTCTTTATCCAGTCATCTGTTGATGAACCCTTAGGTTGATTCCATTTTTTGCTGCTACGAATGGTAGTATGAATACAGGCACTGGTTTTTCTTTTTTTTTTCTTTTGAGATGGAGGTTTACTCTTGTTGCCCAGGCTGAGGTGCAGTGGCACGATCTCGGCTCACTGCAACCTTTGCCTCCCAGATTCAAGTGATTCTCCTGTCTCAGCCTACTGAGTAGTTGTGACTACAGGTGCATGCCACTGCACGCAGCTAGTTTTTGTATTTTTAGTAGAGATGGAGTTTCATCATATTGGTCAGGCTGGCTCAAATTGCTGACCTCAGGTGATCCACCCGCCTTGGCCTCCCAAAGTCTTTGGATTACAGGGGACTACAGGTACTTTCTGATATATTGGTTTCTTTCCCTTTGGGCAGATACCCAGTAGTGAGATTGCTGGTTGAATGGCAGTTATATTTTTAGTTCTTTGAGAAATCTCCATGCTGTTTTCTGTAATGGTTGTATTAATCTACATTCCCACCAACAGTGTGTAAGCGTTCCCTTTTCTCTGCATCTTCACCAACATCTGTTCTTTTCTGACTTTTACTTTTTTATTTATTTTATTTTATTATTTTTATTTTTTGTTGAGACAGAGTCTTGTTTTGTCACCCAGAATGGAGCGCAGTGGTGCAATCTCAGCTCACTGCAACCTCCACCTCCCAGGTTCAAGTGATTCTCCTGCCTCAGTCTCCCAAGTAACTGGGATTGCAGGTGTCCACCACCACGCCCGGCTAATTTTTGTATTTTCTTTCTTTTTTTTTTTTTTTGAGACGGAGTTTTGCTCTTGTTACCCAGGCTGGAGTGCAATGGCGCAATCTCGGCTCCCCGCAACCTCCGCCTCCTGGGTTCAGGCAATTCTCCTGTCTCAGCCTCCTGAGTAGCTGGGATTACAGGCACGCGCCACCATGCCCAGCTCATTTTTTGTAGTTTTAGTAGAGACGGGGTTTCACCTTGTTGACCAGGATGGTCTTGATCTCTTGACCTCGTGATCCACCCGCCTCGGCCTCCCAAAGTGCTGGGATTACAGGCGTGAGCCACTGCGCCTGGCCTAATTTTTGTATTTTCTTAGTGGAGACGGGGTTTCACTGTGTTGGCCAAGATGGTGTCAATCTCTTGACCTCGTGATCCATCCGCCTCAGCCTCCTAAGTGCTGGGATTACAGGTGTGAGCCACGATGCCTGGCCTATTTTTTATTTTTATAGAGATGGGAGGTCTCATTATGTTGCCCAGACTGGTCTCAAACTCCTGACCTTAAGTGATTTGCCCACCTCAACCTTTCAAAATGCGGGGTTATAGGCATGAACCACCACACCTGGCTGCCTTCTGACTTTTTACTGATAGCATATGCTAGGTGCAGTGGCTCATGCCTGTAAT
>NW_022442524.1:1837-2190 GCF_009761245.1 Sapajus apella
CAACCAAATTTTTTACATTTTAAATTGTCTTCAGAGACAAGCTCTTGCTCTGTCACCTAGGCTGGAGTGCAGTGGCTTGGTAGTAGATCACTGCAGCCTCAAACTTCTGGACTCAAATGATCCTCCCACCTCAGCTTTCTCAGTAGATAGGACCACAGGTGTGCACTACACCCTGCAAATTTTTAAAATTCCTTGTAGAAATGGGGTCTCACTATGTGGCTTAGGCTGGTCAAACTACCGGCCTCAAGTGATCCTTCCCTCTTTGCCTCCCAAAGGGCTGGGATTACAGACTTCAGCTACCGTGAGTATAGAAATTTCTTTAGGGGGTGATGAAAATGTTCTAAAATTGGTGA
>NW_022442524.1:2200-3859 GCF_009761245.1 Sapajus apella
GCATCCCAAGTAGCTGGGATTACAGGTGTAATCCACCACATGCAGCCAATTTTTGTATTTTTTGTAGTAGAGATGGGTTTTGCCATGTGTCCAGGCTGGTCTCTCGAACTCCTGAGCTCAGGTGATCTGCCTGCCTTGGCCTGCCAAAGTGCAGGGATTGCAGGCATAAACCACTGCACCTGGCCTAATTTTTAAATTAAAAAAAATTTTTTAAACAGTTTTACTCTTGTCACACAGGGTGAATGCAGTGACACTTGGCTCACCACAACCTCTGCCTACTGGATTCAAGTGATTCTCCTGCTTCATCCTCCAGAGTAGCTGGGACTACAGGTGTGTGCCACCCCTCGCTAATTTTTGTATTTTTTTAGTAAGACAGAGTTTTACCATATCAGCCAAGATATTCTCAATCTCCTGACCTTGTGATCTACCCATGTAGTCCTCCCAAAGTGCTGGGAGGCATGAGCCACTCAGGCATGAGCTACCGTGCCTGGCCAAATTTTTAATTTTTTAAATTGTCTTTAGAGACGAGCTCTTGCTCTGTTACCTAGGCTGAAGTGAAGTGGCTTGTTAATAGATCAATGCAGCCTCAAACTACTGGATTCAAATGATCCTCCCACCTCGGCTTTCTGTGTAGATAGGACCACAGGTGTGCACTTAAACAAGTTGAGGCTAATTTAATCTAACCACACATCACAGGTCAGATTTTATTCAGATTATTCCCATAAAACATTTAAAAATAAAAGCTTAGTGCAGATTTCCTGAGATAAATCTGATATTTTAACATAATCAAGACTGTGATGGTCAATTTTATGTTTCAACTTGATGAGATTAAGGGATTCCCAGATAAACATTCTTTCTGAGTATGTCTCTGAGGGTGTTTCTAGAAGAGATAGGTGTTTGAATCAGTAGACTGAATAAAGAAGAGTCACCCTCACCACTGTGGGGTTGGCGTCATCTAACCTGTTAAAAACCTGAATAAAACAAAATGGCAGAGAAAACTTGAATTTGCTGTCTCTGCTTGTGCTGGGACATCTATCATCTTCTGCCTTGGGACATCTGATGCTCCTTATTTTTGGACTTTGGAACTTATACCAGGCTGTCAACCTGAGTTCTTGGATTGGGTTATGTCATCAGCTCCCTTGGTTCTCAGGCATTCAGTCTTCATTAAATTACACTTCCAGCTTTTCTGCCTCTCCATCTTGCAGATGACATATCTATGTATTGTGGGGCCTCTTGGCCTCCATAATTATATAAGCTAATCCTCATACTAATTCTCATATGTATCTCTATATATATTCTATTGGTTGTGTTTATTTGGAAAACTCTAATCCACATAAATTCTATGGTGTCTTTTGTCTAATATAAAGTTGAAAGATGTTCAAGTCTATAGTATAAAGACTAAAGCCTAAAGACTTAGTCACCATGGAATTTATGTGTATATTTTTCAATTTTAGTTATAATGCCCTGAAAGCTCACCAGAAACATTTGCTGATAATCTATCATAAATAGAAATTTTGCATTGGTTTGGCATAATTCCATTCCCAAAGCATAAAAACAGAGGAGAAGAGACTGTTTTACTTTATGGTCCTCTTTGCTGTTTTCTCTCATTGCAGTTCTATCTGAATCTAATTTATCCTGAGCAATAGTTTAGTCTTCCTA
>NW_022442524.1:3869-4404 GCF_009761245.1 Sapajus apella
CAAAGTAAATTCTGGATGATTAAAAATAAAATCACATCACATTTTCTGGACAAACAAATGATAGACATCTTTAATGTTTGCAGTGTCTAGAAGAGCACTTTTGACTTCTCATCAATGTTTCTACCAATTTTTCCCCAACACTTTGCACCTTTGAATTCTCACTTATAAACTTAAGAGAATTAAAGGAGAAACTAAGATCCTTCTTTTACTTAAATGCATGTAACTACAAATTTTTATATATCTTTAAATGTATGCTTCTCTTACTTAAAAATAAAACATTAGCATACTAAAAAAAGATATTTAAGAATAATTATACTTAGATCTAACCTGCTCTTTTTAATCATCTCACTAACACTTCTGCTGATTTAAAATTTTACTTAATTTCTTTTTTTAAGGACCATTTTATTTATGTTTTGCAAGAATATGTGTATATGAAGCTTAAAAATGCAGGTGTAAATCTACTTAAGCATAATTTGGAATTTCTCATTATGATATTTCAAATCACTGTGAATTTGCATGGAAATAAGTCTGCATT
>NW_022442525.1:0-4404 GCF_009761245.1 Sapajus apella
CACCGTGGTCCAGATGAGGAAAACAGATGGATTCAGCCAGACTTAGAGAAGAAGCCGCTGGGAAGGGTTCTTCCTCCTCCTGCTATTTCTGGATAAGCCCACTGTTTCCCTTCCTCTGCAGAGTGTGTCTGCATCTTTGATTCCCTGCCTTGAAGCCCTCGTCCTTTCCTAGCCTGGGTCATTCCGCTAAACTCAAGACAGTGTTTGGGCATTGTCTCCATTAGAAGATAGTTCCTGATGTTTCCTAAAGTTCTCTTTACTTCCCTGTCACTTCCTCATAGCGTGAAGCAATAAAGAGAAATTATCCTTCTTTTCAGTTATATTTCTATAACTATTGTTGCCCTCCTCCCTTTCAGTAATGTAAAAAATTTTTACAATTTCTTCTGCATCCTAATTTTCCCCACCCAATTCCATTGTTGAGATTAACTGGCAGCTACCTATTACCTTTCATTTTTTTCTTTCTAAGTGATACTTTTAGTAAGCAATTTAAAGCTACTCCAAAGTGAATTTTTGTGTAACATAATTACATTCACTTATACACCCATTATAATTACAGTAACTTAAAATCCCCATCTGTGGAACAAAAGATGTTTCCATTTATCATGTTTCTATTGTACATAAGCTGTCCTTAGTATTATACACCACAATACTCTCAAAAGACAAGACTATCTATGGTAAATGCTCCACCTGTCCCCCCCCACCATCTCTTTATGAATGCCTCAGTTAAAAATGATATGTTTTGACCACTAAGCACTTTTTTCTTATTTTTTTATTAGTCACAAGAAATAAAGCGCTAACAAATAGCTGGGTGGATGAAGTGAGGCCATTAGTATTCTATACTGATAGTTAATATACATTCTATTTCCCACAATACATCATCAGATGCCAGGTATAAGTCCAAGTAAAACTTAAACAGAATAAGGAAAACTGCATTCCTTAGTAGAATTGTTTTTCTTTTTCTAACACAGCCCAGTTGCAGATCTATCAGGAGACACACCTGCAGACCTCCCAGACCCGTGGGTCACACTTAGGGGGTTATTGGTCCAAAATTTCTGAGAAAGCAGCAAGATTTTTATGACATTTAATTGTTGATAATTAAAAGTAGATTTTTATTTTCTCCTATAATCAGTAATATTTCCCCCCCACTCAAAGACATAAATAAGGTTAAATGGTACAAAGTGTGTTGTCACGTAATGATGCTAATTATTCACTATCCATGTCAGCCAAAAGAAACAAATCCTTAAAGCCAGGCAAATAATATTAATCTCACAAAAGAAGCAACCGTTAACTGGAAATGGAAATCCAATTAAATTCGTTTCCTGAATAATTAAATAATGATGAAAGCTTGAGGAACATGTATAGGCATACCTCAGAGACACTGCGGGTTCAGTTTCTGACCACTGTATAATGTGAATATAGCAATACAGGGAGTTGTACAAGTTTTGTGGTTTCCCAGTGAGTAGAGAAAATGTTACATTTATACAATGCTATAGTTCACTAAGTGTATGACAGCATCATGTATATAAAAACAGCATACACACCATGGTTTAAAAACACGTTATTGCTAAAAAAAACAAAAACAAAAAAAAATGCTAAGAATTACCTGAGCCTTCAACAAATCTTTTTTCACACGGAAGGTCTTGCTTTGATTTTGATGGCTGCTGACTGACTAGAGTGGTGGTTGCTAGAAGCTGGGATGGCTGTGGCAATTTTTTGTAAAAAGAAATTTGCTGCATTGATTGGCTCTTTCTTTCATGGAAGATTTTTCCACAGCATGTGATGCTGTGTGAGAGCATTTTACCCACAGTAGAATTTATTTTCTAATTTGGAGTTTATCCTCTCAAACCCTCTCAAAACCACTGCTTTACCAACTAAGTTTACACAGTATTCTAAATCCTTGGATGTCATTTCAACAACATTCACCGCATCTTCAACAGGAGCAGATTCCATCTCAATAAACTACTTTCTTTGTTCCTCCTCATCTGTTCACATTTTATTATGAGATTGCAACAATTTGGTCACATCTTCAGGCTCCAATTTAACTCTAGATATCTTGCTATTTTCACCACACCTGTGGTGCCTTCCTGTGCTGAAGTCTGGAAGACCTCAAAGTCATCCATGAGGATTGGAATCAACTTCTTACAAACTCATGTTAATGTTAATAAATTTATTTCCTTTTTTTTATTTTTATTTTTGTGGATACATAGTAGGTGTATATACTTATGGGTTACATGAGATATTTTGATAAAGGCAAGCAATGCATAATAATCATATCAGGATAAATAGAGTATCCATCACCTCCAGCATTTATTCTTTGTGTTTCAGACAACCCAACTATATTCCTTTACTTATTTTACAATGTACAATTAAATTACTTTTCACTCTAGTTGCCCTGTTGTACTTGATGGTAGGTCTTATTTATTCTTTCAATTTTTTTTTTTTTGTACCCATTAACCATCCTTTCTCCTGCCCCTTCTCCCTGACTATGCCTCCCAACCTCTGGTGACCATCCTTCTGTACTCTATCTCCATCAGTTCAATTGTTTGAACTTTTAGCATCCACCGATAACTGAAAACGTGTGACGTTTGTCTTTCTGTGCCTGGTTTATTTCACTTACATAATGACCTCTAGTTCCAACTGTGTTGTTACAAGCGACTGAATCTCATTCTCTTTTTTATGACCACATGGTACTCCATTGTGTACACATACTGTATTTTCTTTATCTGTTTGTCTGTTGATGGACACTTAGGTTGCTTCTGAATCTTGGCTACTGTAAACAGTGCTGCCATGATCATGAGAGTGCAGACATCACTTTGATATACTGATTTCCTTTCTTTGGAGCATATGTCTAGGAGTGGAATTGCTGGATCATATGGTAGCTCTATTTTTAGTTGTTCTGAGGAACCTCTAAACTGTACTACACGGTGGTTGTACTAATTTACATTCCCACCAGTGTACAAGGGTTCCCGTTTCTCCACATCCTTGTCAGGTTTTGTTATTGCTTGTTTTGTGGATATAAGCCATTTTAACTGGGGTGAGATGATATCTCATTGTAGTTTGGTTTGTGTTTCTTTGATGATCACTGATGTTGAGCATCTTTTCATATATCTGCCATTTGCATATCATCTTTTGAAAAGTGTCTATTCAGATCTTTTGCCCATTTAAAAATCAGATTATTATACTTTTTCTTATACAGTTGACTGAGCTCCTTATATATTCTCATTATTAGTCCCTTGTCAGATGGGTAGTTTGCAAATATTTTCTCCCACTCTGTGTGTTGTCTCTTCACTTTGTTGATTGTTTCTTTTGCTGTGCAGAAGCTTTTTAACTTGATGTGATCCCATCTGTCCATTTTTGCTTTGCTCGCCTGTGCCTGTGGGACACTGCTCAAGAAGTCTGCCCATTCCAATGTTCTAGAGAGTATCTTAAGCCTCTTAACATCCAAATCTAGAATCCTTTCAGTAAACTCTATGGTTGGTATTGCTTTTCTTCTCAGCACTGTTCAGTTTTTGTTGTTGTTGTTGGTTTTCTTTCTTTAGGTGATATCTCTTTATGTTGCTCAGGCTGGTCTTGAACTCCTGGCTCAAGTGATCCTCCTGCCTCAGCCTCCCAAGTATCTGGGATTACATGTGCATGCCACCACATGTGGCTACCCAGATATTAATTTGGGTCCATTTTTTTTTAATTGTAGGGACATGGCTAAATCTGGAAACCATCATTCTCAGCAAACTGAAACAAGAACAGAAAACCAAATACCACATGTTCTCACCCATAGGCGGGTGTTGAACACTGAGAACACATGGACACAGGGAGGGGAGCATCACACACTGGGGTATGTTGGGGTGGGGGTTAGGGGAGGGACAGTGTGGGGCAGGGAGGTTGGGAAGGGATAACACTGGGAGAAATGCCTGATGTAGGTGACAGGGGGATGGAGACAGCAAACCACATTGCCATGTGTGTACCTATGCAACAATCCTGCAAGATCTGCACATGTACCCCAGAACTTCAAGTACAAGGATAATAATTTTGACCTCTTCCCATGAACCACGAATGTTCTTAATGACATCTACAATGGTGAATTATTTCCAATTAACTTTCCCCAGATCCATTAGAGGCATCACTATCTATGGCAGCGATAGCTTATTGAAATGTATTTCTTAAATAATAAGACTTGAAAATCAGAATTACTCCTTGATCCATGGGCTACAGGATGACTGTTAAACCATTAGTAGGCATGAAAACAACATTCACCTCCTTGAACATCTTCATCAGAGGTCTTGGGTAACCAATTGCATAATCAATGTGTGGTAATATTCTGAAGAATCATTTTTTTCTGAGCATTAGGGCACAGTAGGGCTCAACAGTGGACTTAAAATATTCACTTGACTATGCCCTAAACACCTG
>NW_022442526.1:0-4403 GCF_009761245.1 Sapajus apella
CATGATAAGAAAGTCCCTTCTGCTTTAACTTTTATAAGCAACGTCACCTGGAAAAGACCAATTCAGTTTCTGTTCTATGTTTCTGCTTTCTCTGGCTCTATTCTGTCTATAAAGGCAAACCTCTCTGGTCAGCTCTTTAGAACACTCCATCTATTTTATGGAATGAGGTGTTGCCAGATTCTAGACTCACAAGTAAAAGCCAATCAAGGGCCAGGCATGGTGGCCCATGCTTGTAATCCTAGCACTTTGGGGGGCCGAGGCGGGTGGATTGCCTCAGCTCAGGAGTTGGAAACCACCCTTAGCAACATAGTGAAACCTGTTCTCTACTAAAATACAAAAAAATTAATCAGCCATGGTGGCATGCACCTGTAATCCCAGCTACTCGGGAGGCTGAGGTGGGAGAATCACTTGAGCCTCGGTGGCAGAGGTTGTAGTGAGCCAAGATTGTGCCCCGGCACTCCAGCTTGGGCGACAGAGTAAGACTCTGTCTCAAAAAAATAAATAAATAAAAATAAGATCTTTAAACTAAATATGTTGTATTTTTGTCTTTTGACAATGGGAATGAAAGCATTTATTCTGTAAGATTTCTAAAATTAATTATGAAGTGATGCTACTTGAAGTAGTATGTGACTCATATAAGAATAGAAAGGCCAGGTGCGGTGGCTCATGCCTGTCATCCCAGCACTTTGGGAGGCTGAGGTGGGTGGATTACCTGACACACTGTGTCAGAAAATAAAATTACAAAAATTAGATTGGTGTGGCGGTGTGCCCCTGTAATCCCAGCTACTTGGGAGGTTGAGGTGGGAGAATCACTGGAGCCCAGGGAGGTTGAGGCTGCATTGAGCCATGACAGCCCCACTGTACTCCAGCCTGAGTGACAGAGTGAAATCCTGAGTTTGAGATCAGCCTAACCAACATGGAAAAAACCCTGTCTCTTCCAAAAATACAAAACTAGGGAGGCATGGTGGCGCATGCCTGTAATCCCAGCTACTCGGGAGGCTGAGGCAGGAGAATCGCTTGATCCCGGGAGGTAGAGGTTGTGATGAGCCGAGATCATGCCATTGAACTCCAGCCTGGGCAACAAGAGTGAAACTCCGTCTCAAAAAAATAAAAAGCATAGAAAGATAGGGAGGGCACAATGGCTCACTCCTATAATTTCAGCAATTTGAGAGGCTGAGGCAGGCAGATCACTTGAGCTCAAGAGTTCAAGACGAGCCTGGGCAACATGGTCAAACCCCATTGCTACCAAAAATACAAAAATTAAGGCATGGTGTGGTGGCTCACACCTGTAATCCCAACACTTTGGGAGGCCAAGGGGGACAGATCACCTGAGATTGGGAGTTTGAGACCAGCCTGACCAACATGGACAAATCTTGTCTCTGCTAAAAACAATATTAGCCAGGCATGGTGGCACATGCCTGTAATCCCAGCTACTCAGGAGGCTGAGGCAGGAGAATGGCTTGAACCCAGAAGGCAGAGATTGTGGTGAGTGGAGATTTTGCCATTGCACTCCAGCCTGGGCAACAAGAGCAAAACACTGTGTAAAAAAAAAAAAAATTACAAAAATTAGGTGGGTGTGGTGGTGTGCCCCTGTAATCCCAGCTACTTGGGAGGTTGAGGTGGGATAATCGCTGGAGCCCAGGGAGTTTGAGGCTGCACTGAGCCATGACAGCCCCACTGTACTCCAGCCTGAGTGACAGAGTGAAACCCTGTCTTTAACAGTAAAAAAGACAAACACAAACATCAAAATAGAAAACCCAGAAAGTTCCAAACGTAGTTGGATAAGGTGAAAAAGAAAAATAAGAAAACCAGAAAGTATAAATATAGGTAGAAGCCTATTATAAAATAAACATGGTCTTTGAGATCTGTAGAGAGCAATTATTCAATAAATGGTATTAGAACAAGTGGTGAACTATTTGGGGAAGAAACAAAGTTAATTTCCTACTTGAGTCACCATTAGTGAAATAAATTCTACAAGGTTTCAAGGGTTAAATTTTTACAATGAGATCATAAAATAATCACAGCATATATACATGAATACTTATTCTAAGCATAAAAGAAAAAGATTTCAGAATATAAATATAAGAACATAATTGAAATTAGAAAGATTATCAAATTTGCAGAACGATATCACTATATACCAATGGGAGAAGAAAAACACCTTTTTTTGTTTTTGAGAGTGAGTCTTGCTCTGTCACCAAGACTGGAGTACAGTGGTGCGATCTCGGCTCACTGCAACCTCCACCTCCCAGGTTCAAGTGATTCTCCTGCCTCAGCCTCCTGAGTAGCTGGGACTACAGCTGTGTGCCACCATACCCCGCTATTGTTTTGTATTTTTAGAACAGACATGTTTTCACTGTGTTAGCCAAGACGGTCTCAATAACCTGACCTCGTGATCCTCCCACCTTGGTTTCGCAAAGTGCTGGGATTACAGGTGTGAGCCACCATGCCCGGCCCTAAAAACACCTTTTTTTTTTTTTTTTTTCTGAGACAGAGTTTAGCTCTTGTTGCCCAGTCTGGAGTGCAATGGCATCATCTCGGGTCACCACAACCTCTGCTTCCTGGGTTCAAACGATTCTCCTGCCTCAGCTTCCCGAGTAGCTGTGATTACAGGCATGCACCACCATGCCCAGCTAATTTAGTATTTCTAGTAGAGACAGGGTTTCTCTGTGCTGTTCAGGCTGGTGTCGAACTCCCCACCTCAGGTGATCCACTCGACTCGGCCTCCCAAAGTGCTGGGATTCCAGTGTGACTACAGCACACAGCTGAAAAACATCTTAAACAGAAAACTGGCAAGAGAAATAAAGTGGCATTTCTCTCTCTCTCTCTCTCTCTCTCACACACACACACACAGAGAGAGAGAGAGAGAAATGATTAATAAACACATGAAAAACTTCAATTTACTGATAACAAAAGAAATATAAATATGTAGATCAAATAGAAACATAATGAAATGTCAAGAATATCTTGAATTTATAAAACCCAGAGAGAAACAGAGGCATCTATGTGAGGTGATATGCACAAGAATGACATACTTTGAACAACTGTTATGGAGAACAATATGCTACTATATATCCACATTCCTAAAACCATTTACAGCATTTGATTTCACCTTTTCATCTCCAAGATGTGATCCTAAAAATGGCACAGAGATGGACTCCTCCACAAGGATGCTCACTGCAGTGGAAAAAGTGGAAAGAAACCAAATGCCCAAGAACAGAGCTGGTGGAGAACAGTGACTCAGAAAAACACCTGGTGAGCCAGCAAGGTAGAAGGTGAAGTCACCTGAGCAAATGATCACGTGTCATTACATAGTGAAGCAGGCTATGAAATGCGTGATTCCCATGATGTGGAGAGAGACGCTCAGGACACACTGAAGGTTTTATACCAAATAACAAGTCATCTTTGAATGATAGGATTATGACCATTTTCTTCTTTGGAATTTTCCTCTTATTTTCTAAATTTTCTACAATAAAATGTATGGAGTTTATAGCCAGAAAGAAAGAAAGTAAGAAATTCTGTAAAAACAAGTCAAACCTCGATATATTCAGTTCAAGCCAGGACTTGGAGTGGCACTTATTCTGTTTCATTCTTCTTTTGCGTAACCTTCAGCTCAAAATCATTGTGGAAACATAAACATTTTTTCCCAAAAAAAAAAAAAAAAAGGTTTGTAGATACTTTTTTCACTCTCTTCATACAGAAAGAGGGCTCCAGGGGTACTGAGGATCACTGGAATCTTGGAGATCTTGTTTCACTCAGTCACAAAGCCGGAGAGTCAACAGAGACAAGCAGGGCTGCAGTGCAGGACAAGTGACATGTGCAAAATCCCCAAATCTCCTGCAGCTCTAGAGCAAAGGCACGAGATTGAACAACTGGGGATGGAGTCCAAACATGGTGACAGCAGAGAGAAAATTATTTCATTAAGAGATTTCCCACTTGACAGTATCTCAGAAATAGCCTGACACTGACTCTCTTTCTCTCTCTCTCTCTGAAGCTCAGTTTTCCTCCCCTGTAAAAAGAGGGGTTCTCCCCCTTGGGTAAGCATTAGAGTTACACAGGGAGCTAATAGGAAACACACAATCTCAGGCTCACTGAAGAAAGAAAAAGCCAGTGCCTCCGTATCTTTACCTATGTGAGAACCCAGGAACAATGCTCAACCCAGTGCTGCTTTAATGTGCATATAGGTTCCTGGGCGGGTTTTTTTTTTTTTTTTTTTTGTGATGGAGTCTTGTTCTGTCACCCAGCCTAGAGTGCAGTGGCACAATCTCGGCTCACTGTAACCTCTGCCTCCCGGGTTCAAGTGATTCCCCTGCCTCAGCCTCCTGAATACCTGAGATTACCGGTGTGTACCACAATGCCTGCCTAATTTTTGTATTTTTAGTAGAGATGGAGTTTCATTATGT
>NW_022442527.1:0-371 GCF_009761245.1 Sapajus apella
GCAGAAATATATCAAATGAGAATAGAAAAAGTATAGGAAAAATATCAATAAAATAAAGAAGTGTCTTTTTTTTTTCAAAAATAAACAAAAGTGAAAAACCCTTAGTTACACTAACTAAGGCAGACAGAAGATTCAAATAAATGAAATAACAGGCCAGGCGCTGTGGCTCACGCCTGTAATCCCAGCCCTTTGGGAGGCGGAGGTGGGCCACAATGAGGTCAGGAGATCAAGACCATCCTGGCTAACATGGCGAAACCCCACCACCACTAAAAATAAAAATTAGCCAGGTGTAGTGGCGCACCCCTGTAATTCCAGCTACTCAGGGTGGTGAGGCAGGAGAATTGCCTCAACCTGGTAGGTGGAGGTTGCAG
>NW_022442527.1:471-3671 GCF_009761245.1 Sapajus apella
TCCCCATTGCTTGTTTTTGTCAGGATTGTCAAAGATCAGGTGGTTGTAGATGTGTGGTGTTATTTCTGAGGCCTCTCCATTAGTCAGTGGGTGTATTCTGGCAAGAGTACCATGTTGTTTTGGTTACTGTAGCCTTGCAGTACAGTGTCAAGTCAGGTAGCATGATGCCTCCAGCTTTGTTCTTTTTGCTTAAGATTATCTTGAGTATACAGGACCTTCTTTGATTTTATATGAAATTTAAAATAGTTTTTTTTTCTAATTCTGTGAAAAATATCTATGGTGGTTTGATGGGAATAGCATTGAATCCAAAAATTACTTTAAGCAGTATGGCATTTTTATGATATTGATTTCTCCTATCCATGAGGATAGAATGTTTCCTTGTTGGTGTCTTCTCTTATTTCCTTGAGCAGCCATTTGTAGTTGTCCTTGAAGAGGTCCTTCACATCCCTAGTGAGCTGTATTCCTAGGTATTCTCTTTGTAGCAATTATGAATGGGCATTCATTCAAGATTTGGCTCTCTGCTTGCCTATCATTGGTATAATGGAAAGCTTGTGATTTTTGTACATTGATTTTGTATCCTGAGACTTTCCTGAAGTTGTTTATCAGGTCAAGAAGTTTTGGGGCTGAGACAATGGGGTTTTCTAAACATGAAATCATGTCATCTGCAAACAGAGACAACTTGACTTCCTCTCTTCCTATTTAAATACCCTTTAATTCTTTCTCTTCCCTGATTGCCCTGGACAGAACTTCCAATACTATGTTGAATAGGAGTGGTAAGAGAGGGCATCCTTGTCTTGTACCAATTTTCAAAAGAAATGCTTCCAGCTTTTGCCCATTCAATATGATTTTGGCTGTAGGTTTGTCATAAATAGCTCTTATTATTTTGAGATATGTTCCAGGCAAAGACACACAAAGGCTCTAAACCAAGGGGTGGAGGAAAATTTACAAAGGAAATAGAAAGCCAAAAAAAAAAAAAAAAGTAGGGGTTGCATTTCCTAATCTCTGACAAAACAGACTGTGTGTGTATGTGTGTGTGTGTGTGTGTGTGTGTGTGTGTGTGTGTGTGTGTGTAGACAAGCCAAAATGTGCTGATCCTCTCAGCAATAATGATTTGGTGCCTGTGAAGTGTCACATACCATGTAAAAGTGATCTGCACATAGCTTTATTTATTCCTCACACCACTGCTATGATCTGGGCATAATCTACATTTTACAGATAAAGAAACTGAAGAATAGAGAGGCCAGGTACTTTGCTCATAGTCACATGGCAAGGTTAGTGGCAGATAAAGGGCTCAAATTCAGGTTGACAGGGCAGCTCAGCAATATTGCCTCAACAATCCCAAACTGTGAACATAAAACGGTTCAAAACAAGCTTCATGTGGGCCATGAAAACAAGGAAAACTTTCCAATCTGCCCCACTTTAAAAAGAAGAGTTTACAAGCAGAGCACAGGCCAGGCACAGTGGCTAATGCCTGTAATCCCAGCACTCTGGGAGCCCGAGGCAGTCTTATCATGAGGTCAAGAGACTGAGACCACCCTGGCCAACATTGTGAAAACCCAACACTACTAAAAATACTTTTTTAAAAAAATTAGCTGGGTGTGGTGCCCTGTGCCTGTGTTCCCAGCTACTCAGGAGGATGAGGCAGAAGAATCACTTGAACCCAGGAGGTGGAGGTTGCAGTGAGCCAAGATCACACCACTGAAGTCCAGCCTGGCAACAGAGTGAGACCCTGTCTCAAGAAAACAAACAAAAAGCACAGCACACACAAAACACAGCACTTAATGCTGGAGAGGATGTCCTTAAGTCCACCAATATCACCATACATTCTGTGCAATCAACAAATTTACTTGGATGGGGGTAGGGTGGGCTCCCGTGTGTAATTCCAGCACTTTGGCAGGCCAACGCCGGTGGATTACCTGAGGTCAGAAGTCTGAGACCAGCCTCGTCAACATGGCCAAACCCCATTTATATCAAAAATAAAAAAACTTAGCCTGGCATGGTGGCACACTCCTGTAATCCCAGCAACTCGAGAGGCTGAGCCAGAGAATCGCTTGAATCTGGGAGGGGGAGCTTGAAGTGAGCTGAGATTTTGCCACTGCACTCCAGCATGGAAGACACAGTGAGACTCTCTCTCAAAAATAAATAAATAAATAAATAAATAAAAAGGAGGTGGGGCTGGGTGCAGTGACTCACACATGTAATCTCAGTACTTTGAGAGGCCTATGTGGCTGGGTCACCAGAGGTCAGGACTTCCAGACCAGCCTAGTCAACGAGAAGAAATCTAGTTTCTACTAAAAATACAAATATATAAATATATATATACACACGTATATATGTATATATATATTTTAGCCGGGCAGTGCCACCGCTATCCCATTCATCACCAATTTTTGTTGATGTCTCTTCCTCTTTTTTTTTTTTGGAGATGGAATCTTGCTCTGTGGAGCCTCCCAGGCTGGAGTGCAGTGGTGTGATCTCAGCTCACTGCAACCTCTACCTCCTGGGTTTAAGCGATTCTTCTGCCTCAACCTCACAAGTAGCTGGGACTACAGGCATGCACCACAATGCCTGGCTAATTTTTGTATTTTTAGTAGGGATGGGGTTTCACCTTGTTGGCCAGGATGGTCTCAAACTCCTGACCTCCAGTCATCCATTTGCCTTGGGCTCCCAAACTGCTAGGATGACAGGAGTAAGCCACCATGCCTGGCTTTTTCTTTTCTTTCTTTCTTTTTTTTTTTTGAGATGGGGTCTTCCTGGGTTTCCCAGGTAGTCCCTCAAGCAATCCTCCCACCTTAGCCTCTTGAGTTGCTGAGATTATAGGTGAGTGTCACCTTGCCTGACACTTGAAGCATGATTTTGTCACCACAGACCCCTCTAATTCCCTTTCAAAGGAAGTCACTGAGCACCAGAGAAGCTTGAGCCAAGAACTAGGGGACACTGATACTTGAACTCATTTCTGTTGGGTGCCAGATTTCTCTGTGCCTCCTTCTGGGAAAATTGGAGATGGTAAGATACAGTGGCTCACACATATAATCCCAGCACTTTAGGTGGCGTAGGTGGGTGGATCACCTGAGGCCATTGCACTCCAGCCTGGACAACAAAAGTGAAACTCTGTCTCAAAAAAACAAGAAAGAAAGAAAGAAGAAAGAAAGAAAGAAAGAAAGAAAGAAAAAAGAAAGAAAGAAAGAAAGAAAGAAAGA
>NW_022442527.1:3771-4403 GCF_009761245.1 Sapajus apella
AAAAAGAAAGGAAAGAAAGAAAAGGAAGAAAGAAAAAGAAAATCAGATGCTTTGGTCCATTTGTCTGCCACACTCTGGAGTAATTTTGTCACTGCTTGAATGTGATCTCCTTGAGGCAAAGTCTGGGTCTTCTTACTCGTGTGTGCCCACCCTGTCCTGTCTGTTCCACACTAGCTGCTCAGTGAAGGCTGGCCCATGTAGAGTATGGGTTTGAGGCATCCCAAGACTTGGAGTTGTAGATGTGAGTAAGGAACCTTGGAATGCTCTGCCCATCAGGAAATGTGTCTATCCCAGAGTTCAGCCGAGAAGCTGTTTTCCCTCCAATGCCAGTGCTCAGAGCTCCCCTACCCAGGGTGGAACCTTGGAAGGCCAATTACGTTGGCTCAATATTTGCCTTGAGTAGCTGGATGCAGTGGCTCCAGCCACTGTCGGATCTGTAATCCCAGCACTTTGAGAGGCTGAGGCAGAAGAATAGTTTGAGGCCAGGAGTTCAAGACCAGCTGGGGCAACATAGTGAGAATAATTTAAATAAAAATATTCACCAGGAGCTTGGGTTCCATTTGAATTATCTAAAAACTTGCTAGAAGTTTCCTCATATAGGGAGTCTCGGTTTCAAAGAAAAAAAAAAACCC
>NW_022442528.1:0-4403 GCF_009761245.1 Sapajus apella
GAAACATTAGGAATCACATGGAATGGCAGAACCCAGGGTAAAGTGTCTTCTGAGTCTGAACAATCTGATAACTTACTTTTTCTGATTAGGAAAGCAATGCGTGATCACTTTGGAAGATACACGATGAATGAAATAAAAATCACTCGTAATATCTTGCCCAGAGTTAGCCACTATTAACTTACTTCAGTGGCCAGTTTAGATGCTGAACAAGTATACTGGTAACCTTCAGCAAATTATAGGCAAACTATTTTAAAATCCTGATTTTGTTTTGAGACTGAGTCTCACTCTGTCACCCAGGCTGGAGTGCAGTGGTACAGTCTTGGCTCATGGCAACCTCAGCCTCCCAAGTTCAAGCAATTCTCCTGCCTCAGCCTCCCAGGTAGCTGGGATTACAGGTGCCTGCCACCATGCCTGGCTGTTTTCTTTTGTTTTGTTTTTTTAGCAGAAACAAGGTTTTACCATGTTGGCCAGTCTAGTTTCAAACTCCTGACCTCAAATGATCCACCCGCCTCAGCCTCCCAAAGTGCTGGGATTATAGGTGTGAGCCACTGTGCCCAGCCAAAAAATATTCTTAAAGGAGAAATGTAAACATACCTTTTCCTTCTAATTGCTTTCCTTTTCTCTTTCCTTTTTTTGAGATGAAGTCTCACTCTTTTGTCCAGGGTGGAGTGCAGTGGCATGATCTTGGTTCACTACAGCTTCTGGCTC
The DNA here is from genome assembly GCF_009761245.1 of Sapajus apella. NCBI lineage: Eukaryota > Metazoa > Chordata > Mammalia > Primates > Cebidae > Sapajus > Sapajus apella. The sequence continues at coordinate 709 of NW_022442528.1, forward strand.
TCAGGTTCAAGCCATTCTTCTGCCTCAGCCTCCTGAGTAACTGGGATTACAGGTGCGCACGATCATGCCTAGCTAATTATGTATTTTTAGTAGAGATGGGATTTCACCGTGTTGGCCAGGCTGGTCTCAAACTCCTGATTTCATGATCCACCCTCCTCAGCCTCTTAAAGTGCTGGAATTACAGGCATGAGCTACAGCACCTGGCTGGGATCTTCTGAATATATCAATCATAACACATAAACACATGTCTTAAACCTCATATAGTTTCTGATTAGAGAACTTCCCCAAGTTACACAGAAGCTAACGAAGTTTAAGCTTCAAGCCTCTTCATTTGCCTGGCTCCTTCCAAGGCCCTGGGAAGGACCCTAATAATGTATTCTTATGCTCATATGCTCTTTGTAAAATTTGCAAAATATCTTTAAACAGTGACTGAGAAGCACTAAAAGAAAATTGTTTGTTCCTAGACAAATTTCTCCTCCTTTTGGAAGACATTGAAGTGGTCATGAGTGTAATGGAATCTATTAATTCACAGTCACTTTAATGTGTAGTGAGCTTATTGTTAGCCATGCCAGTGTAGAAATGGCTTCGGGATGCTTCCTACCACCATTGTGCCAACTCACCTGGCACCATGACAAGAAGATGTAGGGACAGAGGTTGTGTCACCATGTGAACTATGTCTTCCATAGTGCCCATTGTCGGAAGTTTATCAATACTGGGGAGAGAAACTATGATAAACTCTTCCAATCTTCACATGTATAAAATTATAAGCTAAGACTTCAGTTCCCATCAATACCAAAACAGGAAGCGGGAAAGCACTACAGGATGTCAGGCTGTTAGTCAAACTGTCATTTTCTAGTTGCTGTGATGCTTGTCCACTTAAAAAAATTTGTCTGGATTTGAGTGTAGTGGTCCAAAAAATAATGTAGTTTGTTGAAAATTTTTTCATTCTAAGTAAATATCTAATTCCACACCCAATTTTGCATTTGTACTGTCATATTCTTTTTCTGTTTGTAGAGATGGGGTTTTGCTATGTTGCCAAGGCTGAGGCTTGACTTGAACTCCTGGGCTCAAGTGATCCTCCCTCCTCAGCCTCCCGAGTAGCTGGGACTACAGGCACATGCCACCACACCTGGCTTGTATTGTCATATTCTTTGCTTAAAGAGGACTCCTCCCCACCTGCCCAAATATATAATCTTCAATATAAACTGGAATTAGGCCCTGTATTCCATTGTCCTTGGGATAAAATCCATTCTTTTCATTCTGACTTATAACTGGGGTGCATCTCACCCCACATCCCCATCTTGTTGAGAATCTGTACGTGATTCCTCTCTGCCTCTCCCTCACACAAAGTTCTTTGTTTTTGTTTTTTTTGTTTTGTTTTGTTGTTTTAAAAAAGACAGGGTTTCACCATGTTGGTCAGGCTGGTCTTGAACTCCTAACCTCAGGTGATCCACCCACCTTGGCCTCGCAAAGTGCTGAGATTACAGGCGTGAACCACCATGCCTGGCCTGTTTTTGTTTTATTTTGGAGCCAGGGCCTCTCTCTGTCACCACAGCTGTGGCATAATTAGAGTTCACTGCAGCCTCAACCTCCCAAGTTCGAGTAATACTCCCATCTCAGCCTCCCGAGTAGTGGGGACCACAGGTGTGCCCCACCAGTTGGATAATTTTTAGTTTGTCTTTAGTAGAGACGAGGCCTTGCTATGTTGCCCAGGCTGGTGAACTCCTGAGCTCAAGCGATCCTCCTGCCTTGGCCTCCCAAAGTGCTGGGATTACAGGCATGAGCTACTGTGCCCAGACACGACAAGCTCTTTTCTATCATAGGGTCTTTAGCTAGATCACCCTCTATCTGGAGTGCTCTTCCCCTGCATCCTGCATGACTGCCACTTTCTCTATTTTCTGTCCTAACTCAGGTTACCTTGTCAGAAAGGCATTTCCTGGCCACCTGATCTAAAGTAAAATCCCCTACCCACTACCACATTAATTTCTAGTTATTCTTTGATAGTTCTTATCGAATTCTGAAATTATCTTGCTTGTTTTTTGTTATTTTTTTAAGACAAAGTCTTATGTTGTTTCTTTAAAGACAAAATTTGTTTTATTTAATTTTTTATTTTTTGAGATGAAGTTTTTCTCTTGTCACCCAGGCCGGAGGGCAATGGTGCAATCTTGGCTCACTGCAGCCTCCGACTCTCAAGTTCAAGCAATTCTCCTCCCTCAGCCTCCCAGGTAGCTGGGATTACAGGTGCCTGCCACCATGCCTGGCTGTTTTCTTTTGTTTTGTATTTTTAGCAGAGATAAGGTTTTACCATGTTGGCCAGTCTAGTTTCAAATTCCTGACCTTAAATGATCCACCCACCTCAGCCTCCCAAAGTGCTGGGATTACAGGTGTGAGCCACTGTGCCCAGCCAAAAAATACTCTTAAAGGAGAAATGTAAACATACTTTTTCCTTCTAATTGCTTTCCTTTTCTCTTTCCTTTTTTCGAGATGAAGTTTTGCTCTTTTGTCCAGGGTGGAGTGCAGTGGCATGATCTTGGCTCACTGCAACTTCTGGCTCTCAGGTTCAAGCCATTCTCCTGCCTCAGCCTCCTGAGTAACTGGGATTACAGGTGCACACAATCATGCCTAGCTAATTATGTATTTTTAATAGAGATGGGATTTCACCATGTTGGCCAGGCTGGTCTCAAACTCCTGACCTCAGGTGATCTACCTGCCCCAGTCTCCCAAAATTCTGGGATTACAGGCGTGCATCACTGCACCAGGCCAAGATTTGTTTTTTTAAAGATAAAGTCTCACTCTGTTGACAAGGTTAGAGTGCAGCAGTAGGTATGATCATAGCTCACTGTAGCTTCAAACTCCTGTGCTCAAGGGATCCTCCCACTCCAGCCTCCCAAGTAGCTAGCACCACAGGTGCACACCAGCACACTTGGCTAATTTATTTTATTTTATTGTAGAGATGGGGGGGCTCTTGATGTTGCCTAGGCCAGTCTGGAACTCCTGACCTTAAGCGATCCTCTCACCTCAGCCTCCCAAAGTGCTGGGATGACAGGGCCACCACCCCGGCTTTGTTTACTTGTTTGCATTCCTTCCCTTGACAGTACTTTCCAAGAATGCAGGGACGTTATCTATCATGTTCACTGTGTCATCCTAGAATTTGGTATATATGTAAGTTAATTCTTAAATATTTGTTGAACAAATGAATGAATAGCTGGGAGTGACAGCAAAGATTCAAACTTATGTTTATCTGACTCCACAGATCAAAGGCTGTGTGCTTCCCAATATGCCAAGAGCTTTCTGTATTTCTCAATCCATTATCCCACAGAGCATTGAAAAGATCATGTATATCAGAAACACACTGGTTCACCAATGACTGAGAAGATTAGATAAATCAAGGATCAAAATATCCTTTTCCATACAGGTGACTTCAGGTATTCTTTAGCTTTCAAAAAATTTAAAACACCTAAAATTAATCAGCCATGTTCTAGAAGAGCAAGGAAAGATTGTGTCTTGTGAGAGACAGCTGTGGAATTGGAAATTATCAAATGATTTCCAATTTTAAGAGATTTGGATCAGGTGGCTTAGAATTAGATTAAAGATAATTAATTCCCTGGAACAATCAATGCCATACATAACTCTAATCTTCAGAAGGAGCTTTTTGTATTGCGGAGAGGTGGCTCATCTGGTCTTGTTTCTTATCC
>NW_022442529.1:0-4403 GCF_009761245.1 Sapajus apella
TGTGTGTGTGTGTGTGTGTGTGTGTGTGTGTGTGTGTGTGTGTGTGTATAAAATAGAATGGAATGCTACTCAGGCAAAAAAAAGGAGTGAATTAATGGCATTTGCAGCAACCTGGATGAGACTGGAGACTATCATTCTAAGTGAAGCAACACAGGAATGGAAAACAAAACATTGTATGTTCTCACTCATAGTGGGAGCCGAGCTATGAGGATGCAAGGATCATAACAAGGATACTGCAGACTGAAGGGACTTGGGGGGAAATAGTGGGAAGGGGGTGAGGGATAAAAGACTACAAATTAAGTTCAGTGTCTACTGCCCTGGGGAAAGATGCACCAAAATCTCACAAATCACCACTGAAGAACTTACTCAGCTGGGAGCGGTGACTCATGCCTGTAATCCCAGCATTTTGGGAGGCCAAGGCAGGTGGATCACCTGAGGTTAGGAGTTCAAGACCAGCTTGGCCAACATGGTGAAATCCTGTCTCTATTAAAAATACAAAAATTAGTTGGGCGAGGTGACAGGCATCTCTAATCCCAGCTACTCAGGAGGCTGAGACAGGAGAATCGCTTGAATCTAGGAAGCAGAGGTTGCAGTGAGCTGAGATTGTGCTACTGCACATCAGCCTGGGCAACAGAGCAAGACTCTGTCTCAAAAAAAAAAAAAAAAAAAAAAAAGACATGTAACCAAATATCACCCGTCCCTCTAAAACCGATGAAAATAAAAAATAAAATTATTGTCATGAAAAAAATATGCCAAGCTGTTTTCCAAAGTGGCAGCCCCATTTCACGTTCCCACCGTTTGGGTATGAGGGTCCAGAGGTTCCCACATCCTTGCCAGCACTCGTTTTCCGTTGGAGTGGGTGTGAGGTGGGCTTTCTCCAAGGCTTGAGTTGCCTTTCCCTGATGGCCGGTGCTGCGGACCATCTTCTCGGGTGCTTGTTGCTCATCGTTATGCCTTCCTTGGTCAGATTTCCTTTTTTAAAGCTCCGTCAACATGGTGCCCTTCATACCCTGCTGCGGCTGCATTTTTCCCTCTGGCTGTGAAGTGCGGAGGCTGCCACTGTGCCTCAGCAGGCTCCTTCATCACCAACTGCCCCGTGGCAGCTGCCAGCAGGAAGGGAGCTGGCGGTGGAGTCGTCCCAGCAGGGTCTCCAGCTGGCTACTAGCTGGCAGCGGACTGGGCACTGCCAGCCTGGCTGTTACCTTCCCTCCCACCTGGGCCACTTCATGGTGTTGGACAGCAACTAACAACCTTACAGCTCTGGCTCAAAAAGTGACTTTCCACGTGGGACGCCACGTGCTTTTCTCGGGAGGCTGTAAGCTCGTGGTGGCTCTCACGCATTTTCTGCAGAAGGAGCCTGAAGCTTGCCCAGAGTCACTGAACAACCTGACCTCTGGCCCCATATCCTTCTCTTCCCAGCAAGTCCAGAAGGCTTTCAAAGAACACGAGGCTAAAAACACACGAACACTTTCCTCCAAGTTCTGCTTTTCAGACCTGGCTTTCTTTTTCTGGTATATATTTTTATTGGGGCCTAATATATATCACGTATGATTTACCATTTTGACTTTTTAAGCACACAGTTCAGTGACATTCAGCATATTCACAGGCCGTGCAGCCATTGGACCTGTCCATTTCCAGGGTTTTTTCATCTTGCAAAACTGGATTTCTGTCCCCACTCAATACTCAGTCCTCATGCGTCCCCCTCCCCCAGCCCCAGCACCCACCATTCCTCTTTCTGTCTCTATGAGTATGTGGCTGCCACATGTAAGTGGAATCACACAGTGTTTGTCCTTTTGGGTCTGCTTTATTTCATTTAGCGTAATGTCCTCAAGCTTCATCCGTGGGACAGCACATGTGAGATTTCCCTTCCTTTTCTGAAGCTGAATAGTATTCCACTGTGCGTATACGCCACGCGTTGCTTATCCACTTTTCCACTGATGACACTTTGGCCATTGTTAATATGCTGCTGTGAACACGGAGTGCGACTATCTGTCTGAGACCCTGATTTCAGTTCTCTTTCATATATTCCCAGGAATGGGACTGGTGATCAGAACATCACTCATGCCTGTTTTTTGAGGAGCTGCTATGTGGTGACACAATTCCACATTCCCACTAGCAATGCAGGAAGGGTCCAGACAGCTTGCTTCTTAGAAGTGGAAAGAAAAGATAGAAATGGGCCACAGTTTGAGACTTCAGCATTTCAGGATTCGTTGTCTGAGCTCAGCTATGTGAGCTGGGGGACTCTGCAGAGGACAGCGGGACTCTGGGGACAAGGGGACGCTGCTTTGTGTGGCTGGTGAGCATCATGGTGCCATTGGATAAAGAAGGGGCGTGTGTGTGAGGCAGTGGCACTGCCATGCCGTAGCCAAAGCCAGGTGGGCTCTGACCCGCCGCTCTGTGATGGGAAAGTCGCTCCCTCGTGGGCAGCAGGTGCCACTGATGACCTGCCCAATTGTTACCTCTCACTTTTCCTCCCAAACAGACGGCAGCTGTGCTCAGGTGGGCGGGATGGTAGGAGCAGGTGTGCACATTCACGGGATGATTGGCCAGGCCCTGAGGGTCCCTGACCCTGCTTCCTCCGGGGCAGAACAGGCAAACCCCAACTTCCTGGAAAGCAGGCCCAGGTAGGACCGCCCGGGGGGCAGGGTGAAGTCCTAGAGTCCACTGCCAAGGGCGCTGTGTTTGGGCTGTGGTGGTGATCTGTGTATTTAGAGGGAAAGGCGGGGTGAAAATATCCCTTTGCTGAGAGGGCCTGTGGTCTCTCTTGATTTATAAGGAAGATAAACACTGCTCTGCGGGTGGTCCTGTGCCAGGCAGGTGCTAAGCCCCTCTAAGACCCTGCTGTACACCAGCTTGCCCGTTTAATTTCAGGTTTAAACGGCTCTGTGGAACATAGGAAAGCCTGTGGATCACAGTGGAGGGTTTGATATTTCATTCTTCCCTCCAGATCAGGCAGGCACCGGGAGCTGGCTGGCGGGCACCTCTGAGCACACAGGACTCATTCCCAGGGTGGCCACACAGCGGTGGGGCCCTGTGGCCTTGGCACTGACCGCCCATGGAGAGGACAGATTTTAAAGAGGTGGGTTCCTCATCTCCCTCTGCTGCTTGCTCTGTGGTTTCCATTTTACCATTTTGACAATTCCCCCCACACTCAGTTCCAGCCTGGGACACACACTTGCAGGTTGCTGGTGGGTGGGAAGGTGTGCAGGCCGTGCTGTGTTGCTGACACCGAAGGCAGAAGCCCAGGACCCGGCCCCAGATCAGGCCACACATGGCGGGGCTTCCCATCTCGGGGGCGCCCTGGTCGGAGCTGAAGTTCTTCAGGCTCTGGTCCCCGTGGGGCTCCCTTGCTGGGGAGTGTGTCCTGTCCCTGTTCTCCAGCACGTGCTCCCAGACATGGCCCTCATGGCAGGGACCACAGGCATTCTGACGTGAAATCTCCTCTGTACTGGAAATAATAAAAATCAAAAGGGAAGGACTGGGAGAAGAGGATAGACATTGTGTACTTCCTCCAAATTCCACGTTAACCAGTTCCCACCGAACTCTCTGGTTAAGCAGAGAGCAGCCATGCAGAGCATGAGCTGTGAGCACCAGGCCGGTCCTCCTGCTGGGATTGGGCCCACAGCACGGAGCTGATTCTGTAATGGCATCTAATGACGATGCAAGGAAGCCGCCATCTGGAAGTTTCGGCACCATCGATTGCCCCATAAGGAGCCAATGGATGGACACCCGCTCCTGCCCCTTGCCTGAAATATCCCTGCAGATCCACACAAGGCCTCCACCTGCAGCTCTGCCCACGCCTGCAGGGTCCCTAAGCTCCCCACAACCCAGGGTCCTTCCAGCTCTCCCCCTGCAAGTTCCCTCCAGCTCTCCTTCTCCAGGCTCCCTCCAGCTCTCCTCCTCCAGGGTCACCTCCAGCTCTCCTTCTCCAGGCTCTCTCCAGCTCTCCTTCCCCAGGGTCTCCTCCAGCTCTCCTCCTCCAGGGTCACCTCCAGCTCTCCTTCTCCAGGCTCTCTCCAGCTCTCCTCCCCCAGGGGTCTCCTCCAGCTCTCCTCCCCCAGGCTCCCTCCAGCTCTCCTCCCCCAGGGTCTCCTCTATTTCTTCCCCTCCAGGGTCCCCCTAGCTTTCCTCCCCAAGGGTCTCTTCCAGCTCTCCTCCCACAGGGTCTCCTCCAGCTCTCCTCCCCCAGGGTCTCCTCCAGCTTTCCTCCCCCAGGGTCTCCTCAAGCTCTCCTCCCCCAGGGTCTCCTCCAGCTCTCCTCCCCCAGGGTCTCCTCTATTTCTTCCCCTCCAGGGTTCCCCTAGCTTTCCTCCCCCAGGGTCTCCTCCAGCTCTCCTCCCCCAGGGTCTCCTCCAGCTCTCCTCCCCCAGGGTCTCCTCCAGCTCTCCTCCCCCAGGGTCTCC
>NW_022442530.1:0-4403 GCF_009761245.1 Sapajus apella
CATGATAAGAAAGTCCCTTCTGCTTTAACTTTTATAAGCAACGTCACCTGGAAAAGACCAATTCAGTTTCTGTTCTATGTTTCTGCTTTCTCTGGCTCTATTCTGTCTATAAAGGCAAACCTCTCTGGTCAGCTCTTTAGAACACTCCATCTATTTTATGGAATGAGGTGTTGCCAGATTCTAGACTCACAAGTAAAAGCCAATCAAGGGCCAGGCATGGTGGCCCATGCTTGTAATCCTAGCACTTTGGGGGGCCGAGGCGGGTGGATTGCCTCAGCTCAGGAGTTGGAAACCACCCTTAGCAACATAGTGAAACCTGTTCTCTACTAAAATACAAAAAAATTAATCAGCCATGGTGGCATGCACCTGTAATCCCAGCTACTCGGGAGGCTGAGGTGGGAGAATCACTTGAGCCTCGGTGGCAGAGGTTGTAGTGAGCCAAGATTGTGCCCCGGCACTCCAGCTTGGGCGACAGAGTAAGACTCTGTCTCAAAAAAATAAATAAATAAAAATAAGATCTTTAAACTAAATATGTTGTATTTTTGTCTTTTGACAATGGGAATGAAAGCATTTATTCTGTAAGATTTCTAAAATTAATTATGAAGTGATGCTACTTGAAGTAGTATGTGACTCATATAAGAATAGAAAGGCCAGGTGCGGTGGCTCATGCCTGTCATCCCAGCACTTTGGGAGGCTGAGGTGGGTGGATTACCTGACACACTGTGTCAGAAAATAAAATTACAAAAATTAGATTGGTGTGGCGGTGTGCCCCTGTAATCCCAGCTACTTGGGAGGTTGAGGTGGGAGAATCACTGGAGCCCAGGGAGGTTGAGGCTGCATTGAGCCATGACAGCCCCACTGTACTCCAGCCTGAGTGACAGAGTGAAATCCTGAGTTTGAGATCAGCCTAACCAACATGGAAAAAACCCTGTCTCTTCCAAAAATACAAAACTAGGGAGGCATGGTGGCGCATGCCTGTAATCCCAGCTACTCGGGAGGCTGAGGCAGGAGAATCGCTTGATCCCGGGAGGTAGAGGTTGTGATGAGCCGAGATCATGCCATTGAACTCCAGCCTGGGCAACAAGAGTGAAACTCCGTCTCAAAAAAATAAAAAGCATAGAAAGATAGGGAGGGCACAATGGCTCACTCCTATAATTTCAGCAATTTGAGAGGCTGAGGCAGGCAGATCACTTGAGCTCAAGAGTTCAAGACGAGCCTGGGCAACATGGTCAAACCCCATTGCTACCAAAAATACAAAAATTAAGGCATGGTGTGGTGGCTCACACCTGTAATCCCAACACTTTGGGAGGCCAAGGGGGACAGATCACCTGAGATTGGGAGTTTGAGACCAGCCTGACCAACATGGACAAATCTTGTCTCTGCTAAAAACAATATTAGCCAGGCATGGTGGCACATGCCTGTAATCCCAGCTACTCAGGAGGCTGAGGCAGGAGAATGGCTTGAACCCAGAAGGCAGAGATTGTGGTGAGTGGAGATTTTGCCATTGCACTCCAGCCTGGGCAACAAGAGCAAAACACTGTGTAAAAAAAAAAAAAATTACAAAAATTAGGTGGGTGTGGTGGTGTGCCCCTGTAATCCCAGCTACTTGGGAGGTTGAGGTGGGATAATCGCTGGAGCCCAGGGAGTTTGAGGCTGCACTGAGCCATGACAGCCCCACTGTACTCCAGCCTGAGTGACAGAGTGAAACCCTGTCTTTAACAGTAAAAAAGACAAACACAAACATCAAAATAGAAAACCCAGAAAGTTCCAAACGTAGTTGGATAAGGTGAAAAAGAAAAATAAGAAAACCAGAAAGTATAAATATAGGTAGAAGCCTATTATAAAATAAACATGGTCTTTGAGATCTGTAGAGAGCAATTATTCAATAAATGGTATTAGAACAAGTGGTGAACTATTTGGGGAAGAAACAAAGTTAATTTCCTACTTGAGTCACCATTAGTGAAATAAATTCTACAAGGTTTCAAGGGTTAAATTTTTACAATGAGATCATAAAATAATCACAGCATATATACATGAATACTTATTCTAAGCATAAAAGAAAAAGATTTCAGAATATAAATATAAGAACATAATTGAAATTAGAAAGATTATCAAATTTGCAGAACGATATCACTATATACCAATGGGAGAAGAAAAACACCTTTTTTTGTTTTTGAGAGTGAGTCTTGCTCTGTCACCAAGACTGGAGTACAGTGGTGCGATCTCGGCTCACTGCAACCTCCACCTCCCAGGTTCAAGTGATTCTCCTGCCTCAGCCTCCTGAGTAGCTGGGACTACAGCTGTGTGCCACCATACCCCGCTATTGTTTTGTATTTTTAGAACAGACATGTTTTCACTGTGTTAGCCAAGACGGTCTCAATAACCTGACCTCGTGATCCTCCCACCTTGGTTTCGCAAAGTGCTGGGATTACAGGTGTGAGCCACCATGCCCGGCCCTAAAAACACCTTTTTTTTTTTTTTTTTTCTGAGACAGAGTTTAGCTCTTGTTGCCCAGTCTGGAGTGCAATGGCATCATCTCGGGTCACCACAACCTCTGCTTCCTGGGTTCAAACGATTCTCCTGCCTCAGCTTCCCGAGTAGCTGTGATTACAGGCATGCACCACCATGCCCAGCTAATTTAGTATTTCTAGTAGAGACAGGGTTTCTCTGTGCTGTTCAGGCTGGTGTCGAACTCCCCACCTCAGGTGATCCACTCGACTCGGCCTCCCAAAGTGCTGGGATTCCAGTGTGACTACAGCACACAGCTGAAAAACATCTTAAACAGAAAACTGGCAAGAGAAATAAAGTGGCATTTCTCTCTCTCTCTCTCTCTCTCTCACACACACACACACAGAGAGAGAGAGAGAGAAATGATTAATAAACACATGAAAAACTTCAATTTACTGATAACAAAAGAAATATAAATATGTAGATCAAATAGAAACATAATGAAATGTCAAGAATATCTTGAATTTATAAAACCCAGAGAGAAACAGAGGCATCTATGTGAGGTGATATGCACAAGAATGACATACTTTGAACAACTGTTATGGAGAACAATATGCTACTATATATCCACATTCCTAAAACCATTTACAGCATTTGATTTCACCTTTTCATCTCCAAGATGTGATCCTAAAAATGGCACAGAGATGGACTCCTCCACAAGGATGCTCACTGCAGTGGAAAAAGTGGAAAGAAACCAAATGCCCAAGAACAGAGCTGGTGGAGAACAGTGACTCAGAAAAACACCTGGTGAGCCAGCAAGGTAGAAGGTGAAGTCACCTGAGCAAATGATCACGTGTCATTACATAGTGAAGCAGGCTATGAAATGCGTGATTCCCATGATGTGGAGAGAGACGCTCAGGACACACTGAAGGTTTTATACCAAATAACAAGTCATCTTTGAATGATAGGATTATGACCATTTTCTTCTTTGGAATTTTCCTCTTATTTTCTAAATTTTCTGCAATAAAATGTATGGAGTTTATAGCCAGAAAGAAAGAAAGTAAGAAATTCTGTAAAAACAAGTCAAACCTCGATATATTCAGTTCAAGCCAGGACTTGGAGTGGCACTTATTCTGTTTCATTCTTCTTTTGCGTAACCTTCAGCTCAAAATCATTGTGGAAACATAAACATTTTTTCCCAAAAAAAAAAAAAAAAAGGTTTGTAGATACTTTTTTCACTCTCTTCATACAGAAAGAGGGCTCCAGGGGTACTGAGGATCACTGGAATCTTGGAGATCTTGTTTCACTCAGTCACAAAGCCGGAGAGTCAACAGAGACAAGCAGGGCTGCAGTGCAGGACAAGTGACATGTGCAAAATCCCCAAATCTCCTGCAGCTCTAGAGCAAAGGCACGAGATTGAACAACTGGGGATGGAGTCCAAACATGGTGACAGCAGAGAGAAAATTATTTCATTAAGAGATTTCCCACTTGACAGTATCTCAGAAATAGCCTGACACTGACTCTCTTTCTCTCTCTCTCTCTGAAGCTCAGTTTTCCTCCCCTGTAAAAAGAGGGGTTCTCCCCCTTGGGTAAGCATTAGAGTTACACAGGGAGCTAATAGGAAACACACAATCTCAGGCTCACTGAAGAAAGAAAAAGCCAGTGCCTCCGTATCTTTACCTATGTGAGAACCCAGGAACAATGCTCAACCCAGTGCTGCTTTAATGTGCATATAGGTTCCTGGGCGGGTTTTTTTTTTTTTTTTTTTTGTGATGGAGTCTTGTTCTGTCACCCAGCCTAGAGTGCAGTGGCACAATCTCGGCTCACTGTAACCTCTGCCTCCCGGGTTCAAGTGATTCCCCTGCCTCAGCCTCCTGAATACCTGAGATTACCGGTGTGTACCACAATGCCTGCCTAATTTTTGTATTTTTAGTAGAGATGGAGTTTCATTATGT
>NW_022442531.1:0-4403 GCF_009761245.1 Sapajus apella
TGTGTGTGTGTGTGTGTGTGTGTGTGTGTGTGTGTGTGTGTGTGTGTATAAAATAGAATGGAATGCTACTCAGGCAAAAAAAAGGAGTGAATTAATGGCATTTGCAGCAACCTGGATGAGACTGGAGACTATCATTCTAAGTGAAGCAACACAGGAATGGAAAACAAAACATTGTATGTTCTCACTCATAGTGGGAGCCGAGCTATGAGGATGCAAGGATCATAACAAGGATACTGCAGACTGAAGGGACTTGGGGGGAAATAGTGGGAAGGGGGTGAGGGATAAAAGACTACAAATTAAGTTCAGTGTCTACTGCCCTGGGGAAAGATGCACCAAAATCTCACAAATCACCACTGAAGAACTTACTCAGCTGGGAGCGGTGACTCATGCCTGTAATCCCAGCATTTTGGGAGGCCAAGGCAGGTGGATCACCTGAGGTTAGGAGTTCAAGACCAGCTTGGCCAACATGGTGAAATCCTGTCTCTATTAAAAATACAAAAATTAGTTGGGCGAGGTGACAGGCATCTCTAATCCCAGCTACTCAGGAGGCTGAGACAGGAGAATCGCTTGAATCTAGGAAGCAGAGGTTGCAGTGAGCTGAGATTGTGCTACTGCACATCAGCCTGGGCAACAGAGCAAGACTCTGTCTCAAAAAAAAAAAAAAAAAAAAAAAAGACATGTAACCAAATATCACCCGTCCCTCTAAAACCGATGAAAATAAAAAATAAAATTATTGTCATGAAAAAAATATGCCAAGCTGTTTTCCAAAGTGGCAGCCCCATTTCACGTTCCCACCGTTTGGGTATGAGGGTCCAGAGGTTCCCACATCCTTGCCAGCACTCGTTTTCCGTTGGAGTGGGTGTGAGGTGGGCTTTCTCCAAGGCTTGAGTTGCCTTTCCCTGATGGCCGGTGCTGCGGACCATCTTCTCGGGTGCTTGTTGCTCATCGTTATGCCTTCCTTGGTCAGATTTCCTTTTTTAAAGCTCCGTCAACATGGTGCCCTTCATACCCTGCTGCGGCTGCATTTTTCCCTCTGGCTGTGAAGTGCGGAGGCTGCCACTGTGCCTCAGCAGGCTCCTTCATCACCAACTGCCCCGTGGCAGCTGCCAGCAGGAAGGGAGCTGGCGGTGGAGTCGTCCCAGCAGGGTCTCCAGCTGGCTACTAGCTGGCAGCGGACTGGGCACTGCCAGCCTGGCTGTTACCTTCCCTCCCACCTGGGCCACTTCATGGTGTTGGACAGCAACTAACAACCTTACAGCTCTGGCTCAAAAAGTGACTTTCCACGTGGGACGCCACGTGCTTTTCTCGGGAGGCTGTAAGCTCGTGGTGGCTCTCACGCATTTTCTGCAGAAGGAGCCTGAAGCTTGCCCAGAGTCACTGAACAACCTGACCTCTGGCCCCATATCCTTCTCTTCCCAGCAAGTCCAGAAGGCTTTCAAAGAACACGAGGCTAAAAACACACGAACACTTTCCTCCAAGTTCTGCTTTTCAGACCTGGCTTTCTTTTTCTGGTATATATTTTTATTGGGGCCTAATATATATCACGTATGATTTACCATTTTGACTTTTTAAGCACACAGTTCAGTGACATTCAGCATATTCACAGGCCGTGCAGCCATTGGACCTGTCCATTTCCAGGGTTTTTTCATCTTGCAAAACTGGATTTCTGTCCCCACTCAATACTCAGTCCTCATGCGTCCCCCTCCCCCAGCCCCAGCACCCACCATTCCTCTTTCTGTCTCTATGAGTATGTGGCTGCCACATGTAAGTGGAATCACACAGTGTTTGTCCTTTTGGGTCTGCTTTATTTCATTTAGCGTAATGTCCTCAAGCTTCATCCGTGGGACAGCACATGTGAGATTTCCCTTCCTTTTCTGAAGCTGAATAGTATTCCACTGTGCGTATACGCCACGCGTTGCTTATCCACTTTTCCACTGATGACACTTTGGCCATTGTTAATATGCTGCTGTGAACACGGAGTGCGACTATCTGTCTGAGACCCTGATTTCAGTTCTCTTTCATATATTCCCAGGAATGGGACTGGTGATCAGAACATCACTCATGCCTGTTTTTTGAGGAGCTGCTATGTGGTGACACAATTCCACATTCCCACTAGCAATGCAGGAAGGGTCCAGACAGCTTGCTTCTTAGAAGTGGAAAGAAAAGATAGAAATGGGCCACAGTTTGAGACTTCAGCATTTCAGGATTCGTTGTCTGAGCTCAGCTATGTGAGCTGGGGGACTCTGCAGAGGACAGCGGGACTCTGGGGACAAGGGGACGCTGCTTTGTGTGGCTGGTGAGCATCATGGTGCCATTGGATAAAGAAGGGGCGTGTGTGTGAGGCAGTGGCACTGCCATGCCGTAGCCAAAGCCAGGTGGGCTCTGACCCGCCGCTCTGTGATGGGAAAGTCGCTCCCTCGTGGGCAGCAGGTGCCACTGATGACCTGCCCAATTGTTACCTCTCACTTTTCCTCCCAAACAGACGGCAGCTGTGCTCAGGTGGGCGGGATGGTAGGAGCAGGTGTGCACATTCACGGGATGATTGGCCAGGCCCTGAGGGTCCCTGACCCTGCTTCCTCCGGGGCAGAACAGGCAAACCCCAACTTCCTGGAAAGCAGGCCCAGGTAGGACCGCCCGGGGGGCAGGGTGAAGTCCTAGAGTCCACTGCCAAGGGCGCTGTGTTTGGGCTGTGGTGGTGATCTGTGTATTTAGAGGGAAAGGCGGGGTGAAAATATCCCTTTGCTGAGAGGGCCTGTGGTCTCTCTTGATTTATAAGGAAGATAAACACTGCTCTGCGGGTGGTCCTGTGCCAGGCAGGTGCTAAGCCCCTCTAAGACCCTGCTGTACACCAGCTTGCCCGTTTAATTTCAGGTTTAAACGGCTCTGTGGAACATAGGAAAGCCTGTGGATCACAGTGGAGGGTTTGATATTTCATTCTTCCCTCCAGATCAGGCAGGCACCGGGAGCTGGCTGGCGGGCACCTCTGAGCACACAGGACTCATTCCCAGGGTGGCCACACAGCGGTGGGGCCCTGTGGCCTTGGCACTGACCGCCCATGGAGAGGACAGATTTTAAAGAGGTGGGTTCCTCATCTCCCTCTGCTGCTTGCTCTGTGGTTTCCATTTTACCATTTTGACAATTCCCCCCACACTCAGTTCCAGCCTGGGACACACACTTGCAGGTTGCTGGTGGGTGGGAAGGTGTGCAGGCCGTGCTGTGTTGCTGACACCGAAGGCAGAAGCCCAGGACCCGGCCCCAGATCAGGCCACACATGGCGGGGCTTCCCATCTCGGGGGCGCCCTGGTCGGAGCTGAAGTTCTTCAGGCTCTGGTCCCCGTGGGGCTCCCTTGCTGGGGAGTGTGTCCTGTCCCTGTTCTCCAGCACGTGCTCCCAGACATGGCCCTCATGGCAGGGACCACAGGCATTCTGACGTGAAATCTCCTCTGTACTGGAAATAATAAAAATCAAAAGGGAAGGACTGGGAGAAGAGGATAGACATTGTGTACTTCCTCCAAATTCCACGTTAACCAGTTCCCACCGAACTCTCTGGTTAAGCAGAGAGCAGCCATGCAGAGCATGAGCTGTGAGCACCAGGCCGGTCCTCCTGCTGGGATTGGGCCCACAGCACGGAGCTGATTCTGTAATGGCATCTAATGACGATGCAAGGAAGCCGCCATCTGGAAGTTTCGGCACCATCGATTGCCCCATAAGGAGCCAATGGATGGACACCCGCTCCTGCCCCTTGCCTGAAATATCCCTGCAGATCCACACAAGGCCTCCACCTGCAGCTCTGCCCACGCCTGCAGGGTCCCTAAGCTCCCCACAACCCAGGGTCCTTCCAGCTCTCCCCCTGCAAGTTCCCTCCAGCTCTCCTTCTCCAGGCTCCCTCCAGCTCTCCTCCTCCAGGGTCACCTCCAGCTCTCCTTCTCCAGGCTCTCTCCAGCTCTCCTTCCCCAGGGTCTCCTCCAGCTCTCCTCCTCCAGGGTCACCTCCAGCTCTCCTTCTCCAGGCTCTCTCCAGCTCTCCTCCCCCAGGGGTCTCCTCCAGCTCTCCTCCCCCAGGCTCCCTCCAGCTCTCCTCCCCCAGGGTCTCCTCTATTTCTTCCCCTCCAGGGTCCCCCTAGCTTTCCTCCCCAAGGGTCTCTTCCAGCTCTCCTCCCACAGGGTCTCCTCCAGCTCTCCTCCCCCAGGGTCTCCTCCAGCTTTCCTCCCCCAGGGTCTCCTCAAGCTCTCCTCCCCCAGGGTCTCCTCCAGCTCTCCTCCCCCAGGGTCTCCTCTATTTCTTCCCCTCCAGGGTTCCCCTAGCTTTCCTCCCCCAGGGTCTCCTCCAGCTCTCCTCCCCCAGGGTCTCCTCCATCTCTCCTCCCCCAGGGTCTCCTCCAGCTCTCCTCCCCCAGGGTCTCC
>NW_022442532.1:0-4399 GCF_009761245.1 Sapajus apella
TGAATGAGAGTATAGGATGTAATGAGAAATATCTGGCTCTAAAACAAAAAAGGAGCTATGTAGCACAATAATTGTCCAGAATTATATTCAACTTACAGAGTTAAACAGATGGGTGAATGTAGCAGTTGAGAAATCCTTTCTTTGGAGAATCTGGAAACAGATATTTCCAGCCATAAACAGCCTCTTAAGAATTAGCGGTAAGATCGAATCCAAACCAAAGGAGAAACGTTTCTTGCAAACTTCTCTGCTGTGTGTTCGTTCAACTTAGGGAGTTGCATCTATGATTAGATTCAGCGAGTTAGAAACACGTTTCTTCTAAAAGCTGCGTTTGGATATTCCTGAGTCAATAGGAGTATAGGATGTAATGAGAAATATCTGTCTCTAAAACAAAAAAGAGTCTATGTATCAAAAGGATTGTCAAGGTGTATATTCAACTCACAGAGTTAAACAGATGTGTGAATGGAGCAGTTGAG
Source organism: Sapajus apella (assembly GCF_009761245.1). Classification (NCBI taxonomy): domain Eukaryota; kingdom Metazoa; phylum Chordata; class Mammalia; order Primates; family Cebidae; genus Sapajus; species Sapajus apella. Next base: position 474 of record NW_022442532.1, read on the forward strand.
AAACACTTTCTTTGAGAGTTTGGAAAGAGATGTTTCCAGTCCCATACAGGCTCATAAGAATTAGCGGTAAGATCGAATCTAAACCACAGGAGAAACGTCTCTTTAAAACTTCTCTGCTGTGTGTTCGTTCACCTAAGGAAGTTGCATCTATGATTAGGTTCAGCGAGTTAGAATCACGTTTCTTCTAATAGCTGCGTTTGTATATTCCTGAGTGAATAGGAGTATAGGATGTAATGAGAATCATCTGGCTCTAAAACAAAAACGGAGCTATGTAGCAGAATGTTTGTCAAGGCGTATATTCAACTTAGAGAGTTAAACAGATGTGTGAATGTAGCAGTTCAGAAACCCTTTCTTTGGAGAATCTGGAAAGAGATATTACCAGCCATATAGAGGCACATAAGAATTAGAGCAATGATCGTGTCCAAACTGCAGGAGAAACGTCTGTTTTAAACTCCTCTGCTGTGTGTTCGTTCACCTTAGGAAGTTGCATCTATGTTTAGATTCAGCGAGTTAGAAACACTTTTCTTCTACAAGCTGCCTTTGTATATACTTGAGTCCATGGGAGTATAGGAAGTAATGAGAAATATCTGGCTCTAAAACAAAAACAGGGCTATTTAGCAGAATGATTGTCAAAGTGTATATTCAACTTACAGAGTTAAACAGATGTGTGAATGGAGCAGTTGAGAAACCATTTCTTTGGAGAGTTTGGAAAGAATGATTTAAAGCCCTATACAGGCTCTTAAGCATTAGCGGTAAGATCGAATCTAAACCACAGGAGAAACGTCTGTTTCAAACTTGTCGGCTGTGTGTTCATTCACCTTAGGAAGTTGCATCTATGATTTGACTCAGCGAGGTAGAAACACGTTTCTTCTAAAAGCTGCGTTTGGATATTCCTGAGTGAATAGGAGTATAGGATGTAATGAGAAATATCTGGGTCTAAAACAAAAACGGAGCTATATAACAGAATGATTATCAAGGTGTATATTCAACGTACAGAGGTAAACAGATGTGTGAATGTAGCAGTTGAGAAAACCTTTCTTTGGAGAATCTTGAAAGAGATATTTCCAGCTATAAACAGCATCATAATAATTAGCGGTAAGATCGAATCTAAACCACAGGAGACACGTCTGTTTTAAGCTTCTCTGCTGTGTGTTCGTTCACGTTAGGAAGTTGCATCTATGTTTCGATTCAGCGATTTAGAATCACGTTTCTTCTAAAAGCTGCGTTTGGATATTCCTGAGTCAATAGGAGTATAGGATGTAATGAGAAATATCCGGCTCTAAAACAAAAACGGAGCTATGTAGCAGAATCATTGTCCATGTGTATATTCAACATACAGTGTAAAAAAGATGAGTGAATGTAGCAGTTCAGAAACCCTTTCTTTAGATAATCTGGAAAGGGATATTAACAGCCATATACAGGCTCATAAGAAATAGCGGTAAGATCGCCTCTAATGAACAGGAGAAACGTCTGTTTCAAGCTTCTATGCTGTGTGTTCGTTCACTTTAGGAAGTTGCATATATGTTTAGATTCAGCGGGTTTGAAACACGTTTCTTCTAAATGATGCGTTTGGATATTCCTGAGTGAATGGGAGTGTAGGATGTAATGAGAAATATCTGGCTCTAAAACAAAAACGGAGCGATGTAGCAGAATGATTGTCAAGGTGTATATTCAACTTACAGAGTTAAACAGAGGTGTGAAATTATCAGTTCAGAAACACGTTCTTTGGAGAATCTGGAAAGAGATATTTCCAGCCATATACAGACTCATAAGTATTAGCGGTAAGATCGCAACTCAACCACAGGAGAAACGAACGTTTCAAACTGCTCTTCTGCGTGTTCGTTCATATTAGGAAGTGGCATCTATGACTGGATTCAGAAAGTTAGAAACACGTTTCTTCTAAAAGATGCGTTTGGATATTCCTCAGTGAATGGGAGTGTAGGATGTAATGTGAAATATCTGGCTCTAAAACAAAAGTGGAGCTATGTAGCAGAATGATTGTCAAGGTGTATATTCAACGTACAGGGTTAAACAGATGTGTGAATGTAGCAGTTCAGAAACCCTTTCTTTGTAGAATCTTTAAAGAGATATTTCCAGCTATACACAGGCTCATGAGAATTAGCGGTAAGATCGCGTGTAAACCTAGGAGAAACGACTGTTTCAAACTTCTATGCTGTGAGTTCGTTCACCTTCGGAAACTGCATCTATGTTTAGATTCAGCGAGTTAGAAACACGTTTCTTCTAAAGGCTGCGTTAGGATATTTCGGAATGAATGGGAGTATAGGGTGTAACGAGAAATATCTGGCTCTAAAACAAAAACAGAGCTAAGTAGCAGAATGATTGTCAAGGTGTTTATTCAACTTACAGAGTTAAAAAGATTTGTGAATGTAGCAGTTGAGAAACCCTTTCTTTGATGAATTTGGAACGAGATATTTCCAGCCATATACAGGCTCATAAGAATTAGCGGTAAAATCGCGTCTAAACCACAGGAGAAACGTCTCTTTCAAACTGCTTTTCTGTTTGTTCGTTCACATAACGAAGTTGTATCTATGATTAGATTCAGCGAGTGAGAAACACGTTTCTTCTAAAAGCTGAGTTTGCATATTTCTTAGTCAATAGGAGTATATTATGTAATGAGAAATATCTGTCTCTAAATAAAAACGGAGCTATGTAGCAGAATGATTGTCAAGGTGTACATTCAACTTACAGAGTTAAAGAGATGTGTGAAAGAAGCACTTGAGATACCCTTTCTTTGGGCAGTTTGGAAAGAGATATTTCCATCCATATACAGTGTCATAAGAATTAGCAGAAAGATCACATCTAAACCACAGAAGAAACGTCTCTTTCAAACTACTCTTCTGTGTATTCGTTCATATTAGGAAGTTGCATCTATGATTAGATTCAGCGAGTTAGAAACACGTTTCTTCTAAAAGCTGCATTAGGATATTCCTGAGTGAATGGGAGTGTAGGATGTAATGAGAAATATCTGACTCTAAAACAAAAACGTAGCTATGTAGCAGAATGATTATCAAGGTGAACATTCAACTTACAGAGATAAACAGATGTGTGAATGTAGCAGTTAATAAACACTTTCGTTGGAGAATCTGGAAAGAGATATTTACAGCCACATACAGTCTCTTAATAATTAGCGGGCAAGATCGCGTCTAAACCGCAGGAGAAATGTCTGTTTCAGACTTCTCTGCTGTGTGTTCGTTCGTCTTAGGAAGTTGCATCTATGATTAGATTCAGCGAGATAGAAACACGTTTCTTCTAAAAGCAGCGTTTTTATATTCCTGAATGAAAGGGAGTATAGGATGTAATGAGAAATATCTGGCTCTAAAACAAAAACGGAGCTATGTAGCAGAATGATTGTCAAGATATTATTCAACTTACACATTTAAACAGATGTGTGAATTTAGCAGTTGAGAAACCCTTTCTTTGGAGAGTTTGGAAAGAGATATTTCCAGCGATAAACAGGCTCATAACAGTTAGCTGTAAGATCGAATCTAAGCCACCGGAGAAACGTCTGATTCAAACTTCTCTGCTGTGTGTTCCTTCACCTTAGGAAGTTGCATGTATGGTTAGATTCAGCGAGATACAAACACGTTTCTTGTAAAATCTGTTGTTTAGATAATCCTGAGTGAATGGGAGTATAGCATGTAATGAGAAATGTCTTTCTCTAAAACAAAAACAGAGCTATGTAGCAGAATGATTGTCAAGGTGTATATTCAAGTTGCAGAGTTAAACAGATTTTTGAATGTAGCATTTCAGAAACCAATTGTTTGGAGAATCTGGAAAGAGCTATTTTCAGCTATACACAGGCTCATGAGAATTAGCGGTAAGAGAGCGTGTAAACCATAGGAGAAACGACTGTTTCACACTTCTATGCTGTGAGTTCGTTCACCTTAGGAAACTGCATCTATGAT
>NW_022442533.1:0-2755 GCF_009761245.1 Sapajus apella
ACAAAGTCTCCAAGAAATGTGGGACTATGTGAAAAGACCTAATCTACATTTGATAGGCGTACCTGAATGCGACGAAGAGAATGAATCCAAGCTGGAAAATACTCTTTAGAATATTATCCAGGAAAACTTCCCCAACCTAGCAAGGCAGGCAAACATTCAAGTCCAGGAAATACAGAGAACACCACAAAGATATTCGTCAAGAAGAGCAACCCCAAGGCACATAATCGTCAGATTCACCAGGGTCGAAATGAAGGAGAAAATACTAAGGGCAGCCAGAGAGAAAGGTCGGGTTACCCACAAAGGGAAGCCCATCAGACTCACAGCAGATCTCTCAGCAGAAACCCTACAAGCCAGAAGAGATTGGGGGCCAATATTCAACATCCTTAAAGAAAAGAACTTTCAACCCAGAATCTCCTATCCAGCCAAACTAAGCTTCATAAGTGAAGGAAAAATAAAATCCTTTGGGAACATGCAAGTACTCAGAGATTTCGTCACCACCAGGCCAGCTCTACAAGAGCTCCTGAAAGAGGCTCTACACATATAAAGGAACAACAAGTACCAGCTCAACTAAAGGGCAAAACACCCAGCTAGCACCAAAATGGCAGTATCAAATTCACACATAACAATATTAACCCTAAATGTAAATGGACTAAATGCCCCAATCAAAAGACACAGACTGACAAATTGGATAAAAAGACAAAACCCATCGGTGTGCTGTATCCAGGAAACCCATCTCACATGCAAGGATACACAAAGGCTCAAAATAAAGGGATGGAGGAAGATTTACCAAGCAAATGGAGAGCAAAAAAAAGCAGGAGTTGCAATTCTCATCTCTGATAAATTAGACTTTAAAGCAACAAAGATCATAAGAGACAAAGAGGGACATTACATAATGGTAAAAGGATCAATGCAACAAGAAGAGCTAACGATCCTAAATATATACGCACCCAATACAGGAGCACCCAGATACATAAGGCAAGTTCTTAATGACTTACAAAGGGACTTAGACTCCCACACAATAATAGTGGGAGACTTTAACACCCCATTGTCAACATTAGACAGATCAACCAGACAGAAAATTAACAAGGATATCCAGGACTTGAACTCAGACCTGGACCAAGCAAACGTAATAGACATTTACAGAACTCTCCACCCCAAATCCACAGAATATACATTCTTCTCAGCACCACATCACACCTACTCTAAAATTGACCACATAATTGGGAGTAAATCACTCCTCAGCAAATGCAAAAGAACGGAAATCGTAACAAACAGTCTCTCAGACCACAGTGCAATCAAGTTAGAACTCAGAATTCAAAAACTAACTCAGAACCGCACAGCTTCATGGAAACTGAACAACTTGCTCTTGAATGTTGACTGGATAAACAATGAAATGAAGGCAGAAATAAAGATGTTCTTCGAAACCAACGAGAATGAAGACACAACATACCAGAATCTCTGGGACACATTTAAAGCAGTCTCTAGAGGAAAATATATAGCAATAAGTGCCCACATGAGAAACAAGGAGAGATCAAAAATTGACACCCTATCGTCAAAACTGAAAGAGCTAGAGGAGCAAGATCAAAAAAACTCAAAGTCTAGCAGAAGACAAGAAATAGCTAAGATCAGAGCAGAACTGAAGGAGATAGAGACACAAAAAACCCTTCAAAAAATCAATAAATCCAGGAGCTGGTTTTTTGAAAAGATCAACAAAATAGACAGACCACTAGCCAGATTAATAAAAAAGAAAAGAGAGAATAACCAAATTGATGCAATAAAAAACGATAAAGGGGATATCACCACAGATTCCACAGAAATTCAAACCATCATCAGAGATTATTACAAACAACTCTATGCACACAAACTAATAAACCTGGAAGAAATGGATAAATTCCTGGACACATGCCTCCTGCCAAGCCTAAACCAGGAAGAAGCCGAAACCCTGAACAGACCCATAACAAGGTATGAAGTTGAGGCAGCAATTAAGAGCTTACCACCCAAAAAAAGCCCAGGTCCAGATGGGTTCACAGCTGAATTCTACCAGACATACAAAGAGGAGCTGGTACCGTTTCTTCTGAAACTATTCCAAACAATACAAAAAGAGGGAATTCTTCCCAAATCATTTTATGAGACCAACATCATCCTGATTCCAAAACCCGGCAGAGACTCAACAGGAAAAGAAAACTTCAGGCCAATATCCATGATGAACATAGATGCAAAAATCTTCAATAAAATACTGACAAGCCGATTGCAACAGCACATCAAAAAGCTTATCCACCATGATCAAGTAGGCTTCATCCCGGGGATGCAAGGCTGGTTCAACATACGCAAGTCTATAAACGTAATTCACCACATAAACAGAACCAAAGACAAAAACCACATGATTATCTCAATTGATGCAGAGAAGGCCTTTGACAAAATTCAACAGCCCTTTATGCTAAAAACACTCAATAAGCTAGGTATCAATGGAACGTATCTCAAAATAATAAAAGCTATTTATGACAAACCAACAGCCAATATCATACTGAATGGGCAAAAACTGGAAGCATTCCCCTTGAAATGTGGCACCAGACAAGGATGCCCGCTCTCACCACTGCTATTCAATATAGTATTAGAAGTTCTAGCCAGAGCAATCAGGCAAGAAAAAGAAATAAAGGGCATTCAAATAGGAAAGGAGGAAGTCAAATTGTCTCTATTTGCAGACGACATGATTGTATATCTAGAAGACCCCATCGTCTCAGCCCAAAATCTCCTG
>NW_022442533.1:2855-4399 GCF_009761245.1 Sapajus apella
ATACACCAGTAACAGACTTAAAGAGAGCCAAATCAAGAACAAACTTCCATTCACAATTGCCACAAAGAGAATAAAATACCTAGGAATACAACTAACAAGGAATGTAAAGGACCTCTTCAAGGAGAACTACAAGCCACTGCTCAACGAAATAAGAGAGGACACAAACAGATGGAGAAACATCCCATGTTCATGGTTAGGAAGAATCAATATCGTGAAAATGGCCATACTGCCCAAAGTAATTTACAGATTCAATGCTATCCCCATCAAGCTACCAATGACCTTCTTTGCAGAACTGGAAAAAACCACCTTAAACTTCATATGGAACCAAAAGAGAGCCCGCATAGCCAAGTCGATTCTAAGCAAAAAGAACAAAGCGGGGGACATCACACTACCAGACTTCAAACTATACTACAAGGCTACAGTAATCAAAACAGCATGGTACTGGTACCAAAACAGATATATAGACCAATGGAACAGAACAGAGGTCTCGGAGGCAACACAACATATCTACAACCATCTGATCTTTGACAAACCAGACAAAAACAAGCAATGGGGAAAGGATTCCCTGTTCAATAAATGGTGTTGGGAAAGCTGGCTAGCCATGTGCAGAAAGCAGAAACTGGACCCCTTCCTGACACCTTACACTAAAATTAACTCCAGATGGATTAAAGACTTAAACATAAGACCTAACACCATAAAAACCCTAGAAGAAAATCTAGGCAAAACCATTCAGGACGTAGGTGTAGGCAAGGACTTCATGACCAAAACGCGAAACGCATTGACAACAAAAGCCAAAATAGACAAATGGGACCTAATCAAACTCCACAGCTTCTGCACAGCAAAAGAAACAATCATTAGAGTGAATCGGCAACCAACAGATTGGGAAAAAATTTTTGCAGTTTACCCATCTGACAAAGGGCTGATATCCATAATTTACAAAGAACTAAAGCAGATTTACAAGAAAAAAACTAACAAGCCCATTCAAAAGTGGGCAAAGGATATGAACAGACACCTCTCAAAAGAAGACATACGTGAGGCCAACAAACATATGAAAAAATGCTCATCATCACTGGTCATCAGAGAAATGCAAATCAAAACTACACTGAGATACCATCTCACGCCGGTTAGAATGGCGATCATTAAAAAATCTGGAGACAACAGATGCTGGAGAGGATGTGGAGAAATAGGAACACTTTTGCACTGTTGGTGGGAGTGTAAATTAGTTCAACCATTGTGGAAGACAGTGTGGCGATTCCTCAAGGACCTAGAAATAGAAATTCCATTTGACCCAGCAATCCCATTACTGGGTATATATCCAAAGGATTACAAATCGTTCTACTATAAGGACATGTGTACACGAATGTTCATTGCAGCACTGTTTACAATAGCAAAGACCTGGAACCAACCCAAATGCCCATCTACGATAGACTGGATAGGGAAAATGTGGCACATATACACCATGGAATATTATGCAGCCATCAGAAACGATGAGTTTGTGTCCTTTGTAGGGACATGGATGAACCTGGAAACCATCATTCTCAGCA
>NW_022442534.1:0-4399 GCF_009761245.1 Sapajus apella
TGATTGTATGTGTGTGGGGTGTGTGTGTATATGGGGTGTGTGAGTGTGCATGCGTGTGTGACTATGTGTGTATATAGGGTGTGTGAGTGTGAATGTGTGTGACTGTGTATGATTGTGAGTATGTGTGTGGGGTGAGTGTGTGTGTATATGGGGTGTGTGAATATGCATACGTGTGTGTGAATGTGTGTGACTGTGTGTGTGAGCTGCAGTTTTCATCGCACACTGCTGTTGTAAAGGCGCAGTGGTCCTGCTGCTGATGGAGCAGAGGCCGGGCGTGTGGGTGTGAGTCCCAAGCAGAGAGAGGGTGTTGCTCTCCCTTCACCAGGGAGCGAGCAGGCTGCTTCGTGTGACTCCTGCTTAGAAGAGAGCCTATTAAGCTGGTCCTATGGGTGCAGAGAATGCACAGTGAGTAGAATTTGAAACTGTCTAAGAGCAGGCCTGTGGCTGACAGCTCTCAGGGGAGCCTCTCTTGCTGCCTTGGAGGTGGATTCTGTTTCAAGTCTTTCCTGGCAATATGGTGCTCAGGGGGCTGGCGTGTTCCAGCTGTACCCAGCAAGCCACGCTGCCTTTTCCCCTCATGCCAAATCCTTGTTCGTGTGGGCCCCAGGGGCTGACCGAGAACTGGCAATGCCAATCACTATGGTTTTTGAATTTCTCTTTCCTTCAGCCCCCCAGGGATTTCCCTGGGTTCTTTCCAGCTAGGAGATGCATCTTCAGTGGTTTGCATTCTGATTCATCTGCATCTCTGGGTGTTTTGAAGCAGAAGGCTTTCCAGAGTTTCTAGTCTACAGTAACGCCAGAGACTAAGCAACAGTGCTGTCCCTTTCTTCTGAACCTGCACATTCTGTGGGCTGTGCCTGGCATAGTCTTGGCCTTGGGAAAGCAGGCTGAGCCACTGTTTTGTGGCAGCCGGTGAGGGCACTTTGCAGGACAGAGAGGAGATGCTGTGAGTACGGTTGGAAGTTGTTCCACGGGGGTGGTGTCACTCACGTTTGAATTGCACATCTCTGTCTATGCCATGTTTTGACTGTGTTTTCCAAATCCTAGCTGGGATTGTGGGGCCTGCCTTCTCAGGCCTTTCCATGCATGTCACCAGAATCAGGAGGACTGTTCTCAAGCCTGACCCTCTATGACAGACAGCTTTTTAAAAGTGTAATTCACAGGACCCCCAAAAGACCTCAGGTAAGCCAAAACAGAGGTTTGCAAGGAGGGTGTCTCGGCTGCTCCCGATAGGGCCTAAGCTCAGCTGATATTTGGGAAATTAATTCAGATTAGTGTGAGTGCCCTTCTAGAAACTCTGGAAGAAAAAAATAATGATAGTTATCTTTTTAAATTACCGTGAAGTTTTTTAACCACAAGAGTTACTCAAAATGTGTAGCTGTGTGTTTTGTGAGTGGCTCAGCTCGGGAGACGGCACCCACCTCACAGCACTCGCAGTAGTTCTTCAGGCAGCCCGACCTCCTGCAGCTGCGCCCTTTGCTGTGCCGGGGCTTGACGTCGCCCAGCTGGCCCTTCCCAATTTTGGGCTGGAAAGCTTCTGGATTTCTACCAAGACATGCCTAGAGTGGAATGGGAAGCTCCATCAGGATGGATTTTATCATTCAAAACTCAGGGTCAGTGAAGGGCATCTTGTTTGGTTGTTGTGAAAGGTGCCACAGGAAGCAGTGAGTCTCTTTACACAGTTCAGAACGTGCAGCCCCTTCTTGTTTCATTTCAATTAGTTTCCACACAAAAAAGGCGATATCGTAGCTATGGTTTCTTCACGTTTTATTTTCTGAGTTTCTAAGCCATACATATTTACTGCAAAAAATAATGGATGGTAAAGAGGCAAAGAAAATCATTGTTTCCGTGTGGACACATTTCCATCCGGCATTTCTGGGGCTCTCTTTCCTAAGACGGTTGAGGTTGTGGACGATCCTAACCGCTCACACTGCCTGAACACGACTCAACAGACCACGTGCCAGGCATCTTTCCATGGCATTCATATACACGCCCTCTCATTTAATCCTCAGCAACCTTGGGAAGTAAAATCTACTACTGTATGATTGTTTCATATGTGGAGAAACTGAGGCACCGAGAGGTTAAATAACAGCTGGCGAGTGGCAGGATCCTGATTCAAGGTCCGCATGCCGACTTCAGAGCGGGTCTCAACCTCTGGGCCATGCCTTTCTCAGACAATATGTATGACTTGTTATGAGGGTCTGTGTGTTGTCACTTTTTAATCTCTCTATATACACACATACATACATAGCTTTACATACAAAATGATTCAATGCTCTTCGTAAAGATTCAAATAATACAGCAACCACAGTGGAAGTCCGCGGCCTCCCTTCCGCTTCCTGGGGTTGACATTGGAATCCGTGCTGTCCAGCAGCACAGCCCCGAGCATAAGGCCATCAGTGAGAACGTGCTGCGGGACAGTCCCAGCCTGCAGTGTGTGGCTTTAGGAGTTTTCACAGATCATTGAAGTGTGACAGGCAGTGGATACACACATCTGCAGCTGTGGCATGATGATCTTGTGCACATGTGCACACCTGTGTACCTGCTACTAAGGTCAAGTTAGAGGACAGGCAGCCCCACGGCTGCCTTGAGACTTCTCCCCAGCAGTGCACCCCCACGGGGAACCGCTATTCTGACTTAGAGGGCTTTAGGTTCGCCTATGCTGGTGCTTCAGGTAAGTGCAATCCCACAGCGTGCACTCCCACGTCTACTGCTTCCCTCAGGTAGCGTCTGGGAGATCCATCCGCACTGCTGCGCTTAGCTGCAGCTCCTGCTTTTCATCGACGTGCGGATGTATCCATTCTGCCACAGATGGACATTTGGGCTGTTTCCAGTGCCTAGCTACCCTGAATGGAGCTGCTATGACATTCCTGTGCAAGTCTTCTGGTGGACATCTGCACTCATTTCTAGTGGCTGTACTTTTAGGAATGAAATGGCTGGGCCATGGCATACACAAAAGTTTAGGTTTAGTAGCTGTGGTCAAACAGTTTCCCAAAGTGGTTGTGCCAATTTATATTTCTATCAGCAATGTATAAGAATCCAACACTTTTTGTTTTTACAGTTTTAATTGTAGATAGTACTCTTTATCCCTAAATAAAATGTGACTAAAGTTTATATCCATGACAATATTCTTCTGTCCTATGGATGTGGCTATATCAAAATTGGTAAGCTATTTCAAGTCACTTATCCATAATTCAAGAGGGGAATGAAATTATTTCAGAAAACAATGCAGAGAGCAGCCGTGCCCTTATAATTGTGTTCTATTTGCACAGGACAGTCTCGGGTCTACGGTCGATGGCTCTCGACTTCCCTTCATGAATGAGTGGGCACGGGAAGTGTCTCCCTGGAACAGGTTGACAGCCCTGAGCCTAACTGTCCCTCCCTTCTCCCTAATTATCTTTTGTGTCCACAGAAAGGGATCAAAGCTGCAAGCTCCTGTGTTTAGCCTTCGGCAGAGTGGCTATCGGGGCCATCAAAGTCACCTTTTGAGTCTCTGGGAAAACCTAGATTCTTCTTCTCTTCTTCTAGAAGCCAAGAGGTCACATTTAAGTTGTTAAATTTTATAATTAAAAACGTAGGCTGCCTGAGCACTTTCACCCAGCCTTCTCATGCAGCGGACTGTCTACACCTTTGCAGACTGCACGGCTCCAGTTCACGCTTATCTCCTATATAAGATGATCCCAAATGGCTAAACTCCAAGACAAAGCAGATGTTCACATGTCCTTGAATCAGAACCTTCCTAGGCTGCTGCACCTCTGAAGCCTTCCCACATAATAAAGAGAAAAAGGCCTTTCTCTGCCTACCGCTTTTACAACAGCCCCTTGTCATGGTTCAATACCCCCACTGGCAGGAATCAAGTCGTATTCAATGTATATTCTTCAAAACTGTGGGGTTTTTCCAATGAGGAATCTCTGGAGATCATTTTATGAACATCTCAAATAATTTGAAATGTTTTTAAAATGCACTCATTTAATTGACATCTATTACCTTAATGGCTTTAAACCGTTCAATTTCATGATGCAAGTTGTTGCAACAGTTATTACAATTGCAGTTGTTGCCAAAGTCCCCACTGGTGAAGCAGTCACAGTACCTGTGAAGGAAAGGACAGAGTGAGTGGCAGGCACAGACGGCACAGTCAGTAGTGAAAAGAGCACACACGTGTAAGAAAGGAGCAGTAATGTGCTGCAGTCAGAACGCTGAACACTAGAACACTAAACACTAGAACACTAGACACGAGAACACTAGACACGGGAACACTAGACACTAGAACACTAGATACGAGAACACTAGACACGAGAACACTAGACACGAGAACACTAGACATGAGAACACTAGACACTAGAACACTAGATACGAGAACACTAGACACGGGAACACTAGACACTAGAACACTAGATAC
>NW_022442535.1:0-359 GCF_009761245.1 Sapajus apella
TTATGTTGTAGAATATTGGACATTAGATTATCTATTTTCTGTTTCTTTTATATAGCACATTGATAAGGTAAATAAATCACCTGTCTAATTTTTTGACAAACATACACTGAGTTACTTTTGACAGTGCAAAATTCCCAAGATCTTCCTTAAATGAACACTCAGGTCACTGATAAAGACAGACATTTGACTTGGTAACATAATAAATGTTATTATGGTTTAGAAACTCATTACTTGAGTGTGGTCCATGAACCAAAAGCATCAGCATCACTTTGGAGTTTGTTAGAAATGCAGAATCTCAGATTCCATCCCAGATTAATGAATCAGGGTTTACATTTTAACAAAATCTCCAGGTGACTTAT
>NW_022442535.1:459-4399 GCF_009761245.1 Sapajus apella
AGTAACTTAATTGTACTTCACTTGAGGTAGATTCATTGCCACCTAACTTCAGAGCTGTTTCCAGTCCCTGTATTTTCATGTTGTTGTACTACTAGAGAGAATATCATGTTACCTTCAAATTTGCTTCAAAATTATATAGTCTTTTCTTGGGGGTGACTGTTAATAATCATAAGGTCAGTTGCTTCCTTTGGGATGCTTTGCAAAACATGTTTCTATGCCAAAGTGATATCAGGTTAGCTCTTTCCTTCTCATAATATAGTGCAGACACCAATTGGCATTAAGCCAACATGTCTATTTCTTATCATGGTGTTAAGCCAACTAATATATTTGGTTCTGCTTCTTGCCCAAGGACTATTTCTCTAAGATTGTTGTTTTTCTTCTGATGTATATTTGTTTCTGAAATACTATTTTTTCCCACAATACCTTATTAGCATATTAGTAGATAGATCTCACCAGGCTGTGTACCTTTAACATGTGCAGCTTAAGAAGGATGATTATCAGCCCTGAGAGCAACATATAACCGTAAACTCAATATAATTTCAAAAGAGCAACAATATCACAACATATTGTAAGGCTTTAGCACAAGTAATAATGTGGCTTCTCCTTGCCAGAAAGTCAACAACATTTTTGAGGCAAAAGGCTACATCAAAAGTAAAACCCACAAACAATCACATTTAAACAATGTTTTCAGTGTTTAATTCTGTGAGGATTTTCATTCAAATAGCATGTTTTGATAACTACAAATCACTCCAAAGCAAAACAGGCATTCACAATAAGACATTCAAATATAAGGGAGTGAATGACCAGGAAGACATTTGCCATAAATCCACAATTTTTTTTTTTTTTTCTGGGTAGCATGGAAACATTACAGGACAACAGACTAACTCAAGGGCAGTAGCAATCACAAAATAAAATAAAACGCATCTGACGCATAAGAGTCAGCTTTGTAGTAGTAAAAAGACCCCAAATGTTAGTTGATCATAATCATTGCTGTTTCTGGCCAACATTGTTTGTTGGTTTCTGTGGGTACCCTGTGATTCTGATCTGTGTGTCCTGAGGATCAAGAAGGCCTCTTTTGCAACATGCTCTCCTGCTGGCAGGGTTAAAAAGCAAGTGAACAGGTATAACTTTGTGATGCCTCTCCAAACTTGTACTATATCATACATATCTGGCTCACCGTATTTCACTAATCATAGCATTCTCCTTCTAATGTCAGAATAAGTAGAACCCATCATGAACTGCTCATGGTTATTCTCTGGGACCATTAGTCTATGTATGCATGTTTGCATTTATCATGGCGTTGTAAATAATTGCAAAGAATAACACCATCTACCACATTATCATGGATTTACCTGTAGGGTTCTTTTTTATCATTGGTTTTATCCATTATTTTTAGTCTGTTTAAAAGAATTTAGAAATTTTCTCAAATTGAGAAAATCCAAGTGAGAAGTAAATGTACAAAAGTTGTTTAATTTCTATTTCTCATGAACTTAACATAGATGATTTGAAGAACAGAGTGGAAAAATACATAATTTTAAGGACCGTATTTTGTCAAAAATGTCAAATTCTATGAGCCCAACCACAATATAACATTAAAATGGTGATATTTGTTTGTTTTGTCATCCCGTTTCTCATTTCCTATGAAAGCATCTTTCAATACGTGCTGTAAATGACCGTAAACCACCAAAAAATTTTAGTTGCACAAGACACAGCTACATGATTTCTGCATAGAATAATCACATCCTTTTATATCCACAGTCATTAATCCTTTCATTCCCTAAAGGACTCAGAATGTTGAATCATATTCAAAATCACATTTAGTTTTTACAACATATGTGAATTTCCTTTGGAACCCATGTCATGCTTATGAGCTACAGTGGGTTTAAAAAGGAATAAAAATGATTTCTGAACACAATTTTTATAAGTGAATAACCTATTTCAGTTTTCAAATCTGAACATTGTATGTCATTTACAAAGGCGCTGATGAATTGTTACAGCTTACTATTTGTGGAAAAGTTACAGTAAAAGTTGAGAATGCATTTTCTCAGGTCATAAAAATCTCAAACCACTGTGAAGAAGATAATAACAAAGTATGTTAATTATGTACAATTAAAAAAACAGATCTCTTATGGGGATGAAATAGGCCTATTCTCCATGTAAACTGTGTGGCCTTGTCAAAAGTTCTTAAACATTCAACAATCCATGATTTACAGAAGTTGAAAGTTTGCATAAGGTAATATGTTTACATCAAATAGTTGTGTGCTCTGTTGTAAGGGTTTTAGACTATTCATAAAAAGAACTATTGTGATGATTTAAACAGCAGATTTATGTTGCTTCACCTGCATATCTGCAAGGAAAACTTTTGCATACACAGATTATAATTCTACTGTAGAGAAGAACCATGAGCAATTTATGAATGGATTCTCTTTATCAGGCTATTAGAAATGATAACCCACTATTACTATTAGTAATTCCATATATCTTGATTAGAAGAACCATTAGAAAAATTATGACTAAGTCCAGATTCCTGTGGTGCACTTTAAAAACTATGAAATCCTAGCTTATGAAAATTGAAAATTCCCTCAACAACTGTTAGGTCTTAATGAAAAGGAAATGGGAGAAAGCAAACACGTATTGCACTCATAATATATGCTCTGCCAGGTACTGTTTAGGGATTATATTGTGAAATTTTCCCAGATAAGTGAGAGAAGGCTATTTTCTCCAGTTTAGGGATAGGAATGCTAAGTACATATGCAACTTCACCAAAGCCCCACAGTCATCAAGTACAGAGATGATGCGCTATTACTAGGATTTGTCCTTACATACCTGACTCTAAACCTCATGTCTCATTTTCCTCATTATGTCAGATTGCCTTTAGAGGTCTTTAATTAAAACCAGCCAATTAAAACATACATGATAGAATCAGTAATAAAAATGTATTACGATACACACCAACATATTGTCATTTGATTTTTCTTGTCTGAAATTCTTTGTGACAGAATAAGTCATATTAATCTGTAACTTACAAGCAAATGTGGACACTAAGAAAGAAGTATTTTTCAAATCTCCTGTAGATAGAAAACGAAACCCCTCTTATTTGTGATGATGATTTTAGACCACTGTTTTCCTATGTCCATCTTTAATCGCTTTAACATATATCAGGTTTGTAGGTCATTCACACTGTCACAGTAAGGACAATGCTAACATGGTGATTCCTAGTTCCTGTTGTGTGCCAGTTGTGTCATGGGACAACATAACATTTGCAATACATTTCTAAATCAAGTAGGTTTTAATTCACTGTCTAAAGATGAGCACGTGCTCCACCTTTTTTCAGGGGTGAAGTATGACTCAACTGGATTCCTATTAAAAAGAAATTAATAATGTGCCATACTTATCTGAAAAGCAAAGACATCTGCAGAAATACACTATTTATATGAAAAACAATGACATAGGTAGAAATATGATATTTAAAGAACTGTCTTGGGAGATCTTTACACCCTGTGTATGGTTGCAGACTAGGACAGGGTTCAAGAATTTGTAAAAGTAGAAAGGCTGACTTCCCATCACAAATAAGATAAACTAGCTACATTTACTAGAAACTTCTAGGTAGGGAATTAGTTGATTTATTCAGCTTTGAATAATAGTGGTGAATGAAAGAAAATAATAATATATTAACAACTTTTGAATTCTTACTATATTCCAATCATTTTCTAAACCCTTTACAGCTGTCTATTTGAGCTTACAGCTGCTCCTTGAGGAAATAATTACTATGTTCATATTCCATAAGAGTAAACTGAGTCCTAAAGTATGCTGTTCAAGATTATTCAGTTATGAAATTGAAACCAGCATTAGAACCCAAATCTATTTGATGGTAAATCTTGGTACACTTACACCTAAACTATAACTAATTCTACATTTCTGTCTTCCACAACCTCATAAT
>NW_022442536.1:0-4399 GCF_009761245.1 Sapajus apella
CGAGAGATGGGTCTGGAGAGGTTTGCCAGAGGTGTGAGCTGGGCCCAAACAGGCCAGTGTGTGGGAGGAGCTGGGCCTGTGGACGCAGCCAGGAGGCAGGCAGGTAGGATCTTGGCCTGGGGAAGTCACCGGTAGGCAGCAGCTGGTCCTGGGGAGGCTGTGGGGAGTCCAGAGTTGGGCCAGGAGAAGCCACTGTCAGACGGTAGCTGGGCCTGTAAGGACCACCGGAAGGCAGACGGTAGGCCCGAAAAGTCCCACTTGAGGAAGCTTTGGACCAAAAGAGGAAAGGCCACTGGGAGCTGGCCAGGAGCCAAGCCAAAAGAGGCTGTGGGGAGGCAGGGTGTAGGTCTGTGGGTGCAGCCATGAGGAGGAACCCCGCCTGGGGAGGCCTCAAGGAAGGATGCAGTGGTTGGGCCTCCCGGTGAGGCTGATGGAAGGCAGGAGCAGGGCCCAAGGGGGCCGTTGGGAGGCAGGAGCTGGCCCTGGAGAGGCCCACATGACATTTTGTGCCCATGTTGGGCCACCGGGAGGGTAGGAGGTGGGCGTGGAGAGGCCGAGTTTCAGGACCTGATGCTTGGGGCAGCCAAGGCCGGCGGGAAGAGGCCAGTACTCAGCCTGCAGAAGCCTATGCGAGGACATTTTGGGCCTGAGGACCCCTTCAAAGGGTGGGAGCCGAGACTGGGGAGGTGACACTGAGGTCTGGTCTGGGTGGTACTGGAGAGATTGAGGTGAAGGTCTGAGCTTTCAGGCTTAGAGAGGCCACCAGGAGCTGGGCAGCAGCGAAGTCCACAGAGGTTGCTGCATGGGGAGGCAGAAAGGTGGGTGTGTAGAGAGAGCCAGAAGAACTGGGCCTCGAGAAGCTGACGTGAAGACGTTCTGGGCCCGAAGAGGATGCGAGAAAGCCAATGCTGGGCCCAGGAGGGCCAACGGGAAGCACACTCATCGCCTGGGGGGACACTGGGAGGCCAGGGGCTGGGCCTGTGGATACAGGCTGCCACAGAGGCAGGAGCTGGGCTGGAGCGGAGGCCATGGTGAGGCCACTAGCTGGGCCTGGAGGGTCCACTGGAAGGCAGAGGTGGAGGCAGAGGCGGAGGTGGAGGCTGGACCTGGAGGGGCCTAGAACAGGCAGGACCTGGGCCTGGGGACGCTGGGCCTGGAGAGGAAGCTGTGGGCCTGGACAGGCTGCCAGAAGGCAAGAGCTGGCCCCGAAGAGTCCCTGAGAGGCATGAGTTGGGCCCAGACAGGCTGGTGCGAGGGAGGACCCAAGCCAAGGTAGGCTCGATGCTGGTGCCAGGTGACAGCTGGTTCCGGAGAGGTGTGCCAGAGGCACGAGCTGTGCCCCAACAAGCCAGTGTGTGGGAGGCCCTGTGGACTCAGGTGGGAGGCAGCCAGGCACAACTGTGGCTTGGGGAAGCCGCTGGCAGGCAGCAGGTGGTCCTGAGGAGGCTGTGGAAAGTCCAGAGCTGGGCCCGGGGAGGTCACTGTCAGGTGGTAGCTGGGCCTGTCAGGGCCACCGGGAAGCAGATGGTAGGCCCAGAAAGTCCCACTTGAGGAAGCTTTGGACTGACATAGGAAAGGCCACCAGGAGCTGGCCAGGAGCCCAGCCAAAAGGGGCTGCCGGGAGGCAGGGCATGGGCCTGTTATGTGCCCAAGAGGAGGAGACCCGCCTGGGGAGGCGGGAGGGCAAGAGCTGGGCCTGGAGAGGCCGACCTAAGGACCCGATGCTTGGGCTGGCTGAGGCCAGCAGGAGGAGGCCAGAGCTGAACGAGGAGAAGCAGACACGAGGATGTTTGCGGCCTGGAGACGCCCTGGGAGGGGAGGAGCTGACCCTGGAGAGGCCACCGTGAGGCCTGGGCTGGGTAGGCCTGGAGGGCCTGAGTCGAGGGCCTGCGATTGCGGGCCTACAGAGACCGCTGTGAGCTGGGCAGGAGCAGACTCCACAGAGGTTGCTGCAAGGCAAGGCAGGAAGGGGCCTGTAGACGCAGAGCGGAGGAAGAGCTGGACCCCGAGAGGTAGATATGACGACTTCTGGGACGGGAGAGGAAGCCAGAAAGCCAATGCTGGCCCGGGAGGGCTGCCAGGAGGCATCAGCTTGTCCTAAGGGGGCCACTGGGAGACCAGGGGCTGGGCCTGTGGATACAGGCTGTCACAGAGGCAGGTGCTGGGCCTGAGTGGAGGCCACGGTGAAGGCCATGAGCTGGGCCTGGAGGGTCCACTGCGAGGCAGAGGCGGAGGCTGGACCTGGAGGGGCCTAGCAGAGGCAGGAGCTGGACGTGGGGACGCTGGGCCTGGAGAGGAAGCTGTGGGCCTATACATGCTGCAGGGAGGCAGGAGCTGGCCCAGGTGAGTCCGTGAGAGGCATGTACTGGGACCAGTCAGGCTGGTGCAAGGGAGGACCTGGTCCTAGCTAGGCTTGAGGCCAGTGCGAGGCGAGAGCTGCATCTGGAGAGGTTTGCCAGAGGCGCGAGCTGGGCCCCAACCGGCCAGTGGGAGGGCAGCACTCGGCCCGTGGATGCAGCCGGGGGGCAGTCAGGCAGGATCATGACCTGGAAAAACTGTCAGCAGGCAGCAGCTGGTCCTGGGTAGCCTGTGGGGAGTCCAGAGCTGGGCCCGGAGAGGCCACTGTCAGGCACTAGCTGGGCCTATCAGGGCCACCAGAAGGCAGACGGAAGGCCCAGAAAGCCCCACTTGAGAAAGCTTCGGGCCGAAAGGAAAGTCCACTGGGAGGTGGCCAGGAGCCCAGCCGAAAGAGGCTGTGGAGAGGTAGGACATGGGCCTGTGGGCACGGCCAGGAGCAGAAGACCCCCTGGGGAGGCTGCCAGGAAGAAGGCAGAGGCTGGGCCTCCTGGAGAGGCTGATGGGCCCCAATGGACCATTGGGAGGCAGGAGCTTGCCCTGGAGTAGCCCACATGGGAAACTTTTGCTCCCATAGCGGCCACCAGGCGGGCATGAACTTGGCACAATGATGTCATTGTTAGGCAGGAGCTGGGCCTGTGAAGGCTGCTGAGAGGCAGGCAGGAATTCGGCCAGGGAAGACCTTCATGTGTTAACGGTTGAACCTGCAGAGTCTATTGTCGTCCTGTAGCTCGGACTGTTTAGGCCGTTGTTTGTTAGAAGCTTTGGACAGAGAATTTCAGGTTTTCGGCCTATAAAGGCCACCAGAAGTTGGACAGGAGCTGATCCAGAAGAGGCTGTCTGGCAGGAGGTGAGCCTGAAGGCGCAAATGGGTGGAAGAACTGCACTTGGCAAGGCTCACTCAAAGAAATTCTGGGCCTGGAGATGCTGCCAAAAAGCAAACGGTGGGCCAGAATGGCCACTGTGATGTGTGAGCTTCACCTAGAGAGGCCATTGGGAAGCAGCAGCTGGGCCTGTGGAGGCTGCTGAAAGGCAGGAGCTAGGTCTGGGGGCGTTGCAGTGAGGCACATGCTAGGCCTGGGGTGTCTGCTGTGAGGCAGATTTGGGCCTGTAGAGGCCGATTGGAGGCAGGAGTTGGATGTGGAATGGCCAACTTGGAAAAGTTTCAGTCTGGAGAGGCCACAGAGATGCAGAAACTCGGCCTGAAGATGCTACCAAGAAGCATGAGCTGTACCTAAAGAGGCCAGTGTGAGACAGGTGCTGTGCCTGAAGAGGGTGACTTGAGGAAGTTTTTGGCCTAGATAGCCTGTGAGGGGAGAGATGCTGGGTCTGGAGAGGTCACTCAGGGGCTGGGCCTTTCCAGGTCACTGGGAGGCTGAAGGTGGGCCTGGAGAGCTTGACTTGAGGCAGTTTTGGGCCTACAAAGGCCACCAGGAGCTAGGCAGGAGCTTAGCCAAAAGAGGTTGTGAGGTAGGTGCTGGGCCTCTAGGCACACCTGGGAGGAAGAGCTGGGCCTTGAGACACTTTTGGCCCAGATAGCTCACCCAGAGGCAGGAGCTGGGACTAAAGAGGCCACTATAAGGGAGGAGCTGGGCGGTACAGGCTGCCAGGAGGCAGAAGTTGGGCCTCAAGAGGCCTCTGTAAAACAGGAGATGGGTCTTGGAAGGTGGCCATGAAGCAAAAGCTGGCCCTTGGGAGACCGATGAGAAGCAGGAGCTGGGCCTGGCGAGGCTGACTTGAGGAAGTTCTGTGCCTGGAGAGAAGATAGGGAGACAGGAGCTAGGCCTAAAGAGGCCATTGTATTCATAAACCTGGGCCTGTGGAGGCTGCCGTGAGGCAGTAGCCTCATTTGAGGAGACTACCATGAGGTAGGGTATGCACCTAAATAGGCCATTGTGAGCCATGAGCTTGGCCTGTAGAGGCCGACATGGAAAAAGTTCTGGACCTGGAGAGGCTGCCAGGAGGTAGGAGCAGAGCCAAAAAATTCAAGCATACCCTTATTGCATTGTAATATACAATGAATTATAGAACTCACCATAATGTA